>NC_044036.1:0-24244 GCF_901765095.1 Microcaecilia unicolor
ATCGGAGTAACATTGGCTACCCTCCAGTCTTCCGGTATTACACTCGATTTTAGGGACAGATTGCATATTTCTAACAGTAGCTCCGCAAGTTCATTTTTTAGTTCTATTAATACTCTGGGATGAATACCATCAGGTCCCCGGTGATTTACTACTCTTCAGCTTGCTGAACTGACCCATTACATCCTCCAAGGTTACAGAGAATTTGTTTAGTTTCTCCGACTCCCCCGCTTCAAATATTCTTTCCGGCACCGGTGTCCCCCCCAAATCCTCCTCGGTGAAGACCGAAGCAAAGAATTCATTTAATTTCTCCGCTACGGCTTTGTCCTCCTTGATCGCCCCTTTAACACCATTTTCGTCCAGCGGCCCAACCGACTCTTTGGCCGGTTTCCTGCTTTTAATGTATCTAAAAAAGTTTTTACTATGTATTTTTGCTTCCAACGCTAATTTCACTCATAACAGAATCCCCCTCATTGGCTGGCTTAACTTCCTGCAGGCTGTAAGGGGTTCCGGTTCTGCCCTATTTTCCAAAACTTGGCTTCAAGCATCCGAGAACTGCTGCCAGCCTGTCTGTCTTCACTGCTTTCTTCTGGAGCTGCTTCTTCGTCTGACTAATCATCTGTTCAACTGTCAGTTGAAAAATCAGTAGAACATTTGATTTTTTTTAAAACAGAATAAACTTTACCAAAAAAATGTTAAGTGTAGGGTACTTGGTAATCTGGTAGTAAAGCGGTGGGTTGGTTCAGATTCACAATGACACTATCTTAATGAGTAGAATAAATATCACCTGTCTGGTCTCGGCTGTTGACAGTCTTCCTAGTTCAGTGACCATTCTGACATTTTCCAGAAGGGGAGAGGAGCTGAAAGAAACTAGGACAGTGTTTCTCAAGTCAGTCCTCCTGGAGTACCCCCTTGCCAGTCAGGCTTTCAGGATATCCACAATGAATACGCATGAGATTGTATATACCAACTCCACTGTATGTAAATCTCTTTCATGCATATGTGGATAGCCTGAAAACCTGACTGGCAAGGGGGTACTCCAGGACCGACTTGACAAATGTTATCAGCAGCAAGATCAGATTAGCGTAATCCAAAAACTTCCTTAACTTCCACATTAGTCTAAGTTGATAAAAACAAGACCAAACCACTGTCCCAATATACGCAGACATAGTAAGTGACAGCAAATAAAGACCTGAAAGGGATTTGGGACTTGATATACCGCCTTTTTGAGGTTTTTGCAACTACATTCAAAGATGTTTACATATATTCAGGTACTTATTTTGTACCAGGGGCAATGGAGGGTTAAGTGAGTTGCCCAGAGTCTCAAGGAGCTGCAGTGGGAATCGAACTCAGTTCCCCAGGATCAAAGTCTACTGCACTAACCACTAGGCTACTCCTCCACTCATTCCACCAATAAGAGCCAACCTCATCAGTGATGTCACAATGGCTTGATTGCCCAATACAGTTCCCCAGGATCAAAGTCCACTGCACTAACCACTAGGCTACTCCTCCACTCATTCCACCAATAAGAGCCAACCTCATCAGTGATGTCACAATGGCTTGATTGCTCACTTCTGATATTGTGATGTCATAAGGGAAAGGGAACTGGGACTTGATATACCGCCTTTCTGAGGTTTTTGCAACTACATTCAAAGCAGTTTACATATATTCAGGTACTTATTTTGTACCAGGGGCAATGGAGGGTTAAGTGACTTGCCCAGAGTCACAAGGAGCTGCAGTGGGAATCAAACTCAGTTTCCCAGGATCAAAGTCCACTGCACTAACCACTAGGTTACTCCTCCACTCGAAAAGTTCATCCAGTCTGCCTAACAGTCACACTCATTATTAATTAATGAACGTGATATTATATACTTGATCACTGTCTTTCTTTGGTATTTTTAGGACATAGACTGTAGAAACCCAACAGCTCTTGCAGCGTTTCTATCATTGGGCAAAAAACTCTGTGACCACAGGGCTATATTTATAAGCCTCAAGTGAAAATAAGGCTGACTAACAGCAATGATTTTTAAATCGTCCGGTCCCACTACTGTCCCGAAACACACATCAGCAAATCAGCAAAAAGAACTTAACTTTTAGAACTGAAATCAAGCACTCGTCTTTTTCCGTTCGACGGGGATCACCGTTTCACCTAAGAACGCGGCTTCATCAGGAACGGAGTGCTAGTATGCTGAAATCTGAAACACAAATTGCATGTAGTCATAAATGTTGTCTGAAAAATATGAAACACAAAGAAAATCACACCATGAACAGACGTACTAAGTTGAAGGCACAAACTCTTTCAAAAATGGCGCCTCAGCGTTAGCGCTCAAACAGCTGATTGAAATACTATCATCATCATGACGTATAAAACGTCAGTAGAAATTGAACCAATCAATTGAGTTGTTTAGCCCATTGGGCTCTAAAGATAGGAGTCAATACCTTGCAATTTTATAGCAGTTCTGGTTATCAGCAGAACCTGTAAGGACCCTTCCAACAGGGAGCAAGGCTGTTCTTTTGCTAGTGCACTCTGACCTGTACCCAGTCACTGAGCTGCAAATGGTGGCATGATTCTTCAGGCTCTATAGGATTCACTTCCTGCACGAGCACACCTAAATCTCCATTACCCAAGCTGTAAAGGGCTCAAATACAAGTCAACTAATACACCCAGCTTCTCCTACATAAGCACACAATTATGGAATGCATTATCAAAAGCTGTGAAACCAATGTATGACTTTTATTATTATTATTACATTTGTACCCCACGCTTTCCCACATAATGCAGGCTCAATGCGGCTTACATAGTAATTTGAAATACAAAGTTAATAGAATTTTAATAAAACAGTAGTAAAACAATGTAAAGTTGGGCTTAGCAGTGTATGATAAGTTGAGCTAGATAATATATGACTAGGATAAAAGAGGGTAGACAGGAAAGGATAGTGTAATTTGGGAGAAAGGGTGAGGAGTGGCCTAGTGGTTAGGGTGGTGGACTTTGGTCCTGGGGAACTGAGGAACTAAGTTTGATTCCCGGTACAGGCAGCTCCTTGTGACTCTGGGCAAGTCACTTAACCCTCTATTGCCTGCCTCATTGAGCTTGCCATGAGTGGGAAAGCGTGGGATACAAAATGTAACAAAAACAACAAAAAAAAAGGAGGGATAAAATTAAGGAGAGATGGAAAGAGAAGGATGGGAGGTTGGTATTTAAGTATTTAACTTCTGGAAATTACTAAAGACCTACCTGTTCGGAAAGGCATACCCTCCTGACCCAACTTAAGTGCCAGAACCCTGCAACACAACGTAACCAAAGCTCGTAATGAACACTATATAACTCTTCTTCTCTGCGATTCCCAATGCGATTGTAATATATGAACCTATCTGACTATAACATCACTTTATATTTGTTCTCTACCGGAGTTGGCCATCGCCTTCACGGTACCATGTAAGCCACATTGAGCCTGCAAATACTGTAGGTGGGGAAAATGTGGGGTACAAATGTAAGAAATAAATAAATAAAATCCTAGTTAAATTCACATAATATTTGAGGGGGGCACCATCAAGCAAACCACTAGTCCATGTTATTCTGTTGGGATCCAGTCACATCTCCATAGGCTTCTAAACAGGATGTCATGAAAACAGAGTTGTCCAGCAGAAACACATCTCATGTACATCAGGGCAAGTGGCAAGGCCTCAACCCAGGAAAGTTTAGTTTCTTCACAAATTTTGGCAATCTTGTTCTTTATGACATTTTGTCATGTAACACCTATGTGCTATCTTTCGCACCCACCTGGGATTAACCTGCGGTCACCTGGAGGGTCCTATCCAGCACTGCCCAGGCTTGCCTGTACCTGTGCACATTCACCTACACTGGCATACCCTTCACCTGCCTGCTGGGTCCTGCTTGCCTCTGGGTGAGTCTCCCACATACAAGTTATTCCCCAGTGGTTTCTAAGGACACTGAGGCCACAATCCCCACTAGTTCCTAGAAAACACCCACAGACCGAGAACACAGAACACCAGGATTCTTAGTTAGTCCAGGACAACAGAGCTAACAAATTATTAGGTTTATTATCATAAAAAAGGTAGAACAGTGAATGGTGAAATGGTGTAAAAAGCAAACAATAACAGGTAAAATAACAGGAATCAACATTAAAACTAACTAAGCACTTTCTTACTGCCTAAGTAGTACCTGGGGAGTTCAGGAAAAATAACTGCTCATAGGATTTGAACAGGGTCTCAGTCAGAGGTCTTCATACTCCCATTCTGAGACTGGATAATTCCAGCATATTCTGGCTGGATCTTGCACTTCAGGGCCAATCAGGGCCCAGAGCATAGCAATGAAGGATTTCTGGCCAATGGCATTGCAGGTTACTCTTCCACAGGGGTTTTCACTTTCTCTCAGGGAAGATAAGCTAAGAAGTAAACAGATCTCTGCTACTGCTATAATGTAGAGGTCAGGCACCACCTGCTGGCCAAACAAGGAAAGTATATTGAAAGAAAGGTGTCATTAAAGCAACAATACAAAATCATAAGCATGAAGTTCCCTATCTCGCCACAGACATCATTTATTCTTTCCACTTTTCCATAGCGACGCCAACTGAGAGCAGGTAAAAAAGGTACCAGTATGCTGTAGTGGTGCATACCTGCACAAAAAAAGCCTTTACTAGTAGAATTTATTAGTGTAGTTACTTGTATCAGGGTTTGACTTTGACTAATCATTGGAGGTTATAGTTTGTACAAAATACTGCTGCACGTTTAGTAGTTGGTGGGAAAAGAACTGACCACCAATTTTAAAGGATTTGCATTGGTTGCCTGTCTCTGCAAGACTTGTTTTTAAAAACTTTGTCTTGTTTTTAGAGACAGGCAAGTAACCTACGTCAGAAGGAGGCGGGCCTAGGCCAGGAAAGAAGAGACGTCATGGAGACTCTGCGACCAACACAACAGATCTTCCTGCCCGTGCAGCGCTTCAGAAAGAGGTGAGAGGCGCTGCTCGGGTCGGTAATAGGGAGGGGGGTCTCGGTGGAGGGGGGGAGCGGCGTAGTCGACCTCAGGGGGGGCAGCGGGGGCGGAGCACGGGGCGGAAGAATGACAGGAGGCGGAGTTAGCTTTGCAAAACACAAGAACAAGAAGGGAGGGGGACCGGGGCTGCTAGAATTTCGCTTTTTCGTGGTGGGTGGGAAAGCGGTGGAAAGTGGGGAGCAGCGGGGGGGTGCACGGGGCGGAGGAATGATGGGAGGCGGAGTTAGCTTTTGCAAAACAGAAGAACAGGAAGAGAGGGGGACCGGGGCTGCTAGAATTTCGCTTTCTCGTGTGTGGGGGGGGGAAGTGGCGGACAGTGGGGAGCAGCGGGGGGGGGGGCATGGCCGTCCATACAGGACGCTCCTGATGAGCGCCCTTGCCCCCTCCCGATCTTTTTTTTTATTTTTTTTATTTGATGTGTTTTCTGATGTCCTTTGGACCAATCACAGCGCTTTTAGCTCTGCTAATGCGCTGGGATTGGCTCAAAGTTTCACTTTACGATTTTTTCCTGGCACAGAGCTGTCCTAACGAGAGGTCCAGACCTCTCGTTAGATTTCCTGCCTTTTTCCTGCGTAAAGGCAATCGGAAAAGTTTAGTGCATCTCGTTTCAATGGGGTTTTTACACTAATTGCTCATCTCCATTCCGTTTCCATTAGCTGCTATCTTCCTCGGTAAAAGCCCTTTGATGCATGCAACGGATCAAATTTTCCTCGTTGGAGGGTCATTAAAGGCTCATTAAGCTTTAGTGCATCTGCCTCTAAAACTGAAGATGAAACAGGGGAAAACAGAGATCCAGATATCCAACAAGTGACAGTTTTGTTGGGATTAAGAACCAATTTGTGAGACAACATCCAAATAGCTAAAGACTGTGAGCATTTTTACAGATGATGGATGTTGATGTTCTCAGGAGAGGTAGGGAAGAGAAGCAGGATGTCATCTGCATAGAAATAAAAATGAATGGTGAATGACTGAATAAGAGTTGCTAAAGGGCTAAGGAATATATTAAGTAAAACCGGGGACAAGATAGAACCCTCGGGAACATCACAAGCAAATGAATAAGAAGCAGAATTATACCCAGAGAACTTTACTGAGAAAGAGCATCTTTCCAGTAAAAAAAGAGAACCAGGAGAGAGCTGAATCAGATAAATCAATAGTTGCTAAGCAGTGTAGTAGAGAATGGTCCACCAGATCGAAAGCTGCCGAACGATCGAGTAAGATCACCAGACATCATTAGGAAGACTTTTAGAGAAAGTTAAAAGCTATATATATGCAGACGATATCACTATAGTATTTCCAATCCTCACTGATTTACAGGATGTTTATATTGCAATTTCTCGTTGCTTTTCTCTTATCTCCAAATGGATATCTTCCCATTATTTGAAATTAAGTAAAGATAAAGTTTCTGATAATCAAAACAAAAGCAACGCAGGAATTTAAATCAAATTTGATCATTGATGGGGAAAGTTGATCAATCTATAAAGTTTCTGGGCATTAACCTAGATAGTAGTCTGACTTTGGAACTTCAGATAAATTCTATTGTCAAGAATTCTTTTCACACTGTGAGAACGTTAAGGGCCGTTTGTAAATTTTTATCAGTTGATCAGTCCAGGCTTGTAGTTCAGTCACTGATTCTTAGTAGACTGGACTACTGCAATATTATTTATTTGGGATTGCCAAAATACTTATTGAAAAAATTACAAACAATTCAGAAGGTAGCAGTTCATTTGATCTACTCTCTCAGAAAATCAGACAGAATCACAATCTGTTATGGCAAATTACATTGGCTCCCAGTAGAGTCATGGATATACTTTAAATTAGGATGTATATTATGCTCAATGATTAGTTCCATAATATCTAATTTCTCTTGTACATTATGTGTTAGAAATAGCCCACTGAAGAACTGGTGTAAAGAAGAGAGTTTTGGAGCTATGTACATGGGCAGATGGATACAACGGTATGCAGTAGAGATGGCCCATATCTGTCTGACAGGCACAGGAACCAGCTATGTGGGTCCTGCGGGTGCTTGAGCACTCCCAGTATTGAGCAAACTCTTTAGCTGTGTCCAGGGAGGGGTAATTTCCATTGGATTTAGCACCCTCAATCATTTTGGAAAGTTGGCTTTTATGCTGACAGGAACCACAGTTTCTAAGTGAAAGTATATTTATTTATAGCTACCATGTTGATAGGAATTTAAACTAGATGAAAGTGATACAAGACCTGATGTCACCCCAATAAGCAGATCAATTTAGCTGAGAGACGCACTCAAAATAGTATGTCTCACAAAGCACCCTCTAATAGGCCAGAGGAAGTGAGGATGCACAGAGAGGAGATAAAGAAGAGATCTCTCTTAATAGCTGGCATCTCTCCATTGTGAAATTCCACTACCTTTTTCCAGTATTATTGAAGATAAGTACACAAGCTTATTATTCAATTAGCTTTTGAAGATAGTCTGACTTGTACATTTTGCACATCAAGATAAAAACGCAAGGGCACAAGTCCATGCCATAATGTACAGGTTTTTGATTTGGTAATAATAATGTACAATAAATTACATGGAGCCACTTCTGATATCAATATATGTGGTATGAGATGGCCAATTAAACATTTATAATAATTAATACACTATGCATTTATGAAAGTGTTTCCTCTTTATGAGAATGTATTGCAAAAACATTAGGCACTGAACTTCCATACCTGTATATTTTCACTGCATTTAGATGCTTTTAGGTTCATTTAGCAATAGGTGATAGTGCCTGTTCCTATCAGTGCATGCATCTGTCTATCCATATGTTTGTGCATGCACAGTCATGAGTGTACGGAGCACAAGGGCAACAATCAGCTGGGTGATGGATGGCCTTTTGACAACAGTCACTACAACTGGAAGACAGTGTAGCAGTGGAAGGAATAATGGAATGGCAGGGAGCACAGGCTCCATCAGTCAGAAATTTGGAGAGCCAGTGGCAACAGAATGGCACGGAGGGTAGGCCCATCATCCAAAAGAGAAGTGATGGCTAGTGAGTAGGTGACAGGAACCTGAAGTGGAGAAGTGGATAGTGCAAGGGAAGCGTAGAAAAAGGGGGAGAGAACATGGGGTGGGGAGGGGAGGATGAGGGAAGTGCTTGTCCATTCACATTCCATCTCCCCCTCCCACAGTATCCACAGACATTCTCCACATCCCCTCAAAACCCCCATGCACTCCTCTATACACCTCCCTAATCCATATACACTTACACCTTCCTCACAGACACAAACATATACAACTTATACATACCAACATACTTTCTGAGAAGTTCTGAGTGTTAGAAGAGCCATGTGGCAGCCATGCAGTAACTCTATTTTGGCACATCTTGGGTTTGTGTAGACACTTACGCGGCTTAGTGGAGTGGAGGAGTGGCCTAGTGGTTAGGGTGGCGGACTTTGGTCCTGGGGAACTGAGGAACTGAGTTCAATTCCCACTTCAGGCACAGGCAGCTCCTTGTGACTCTGGGCAAGTCACTTAACCCTCCATTGCCCCATGTAAGCCGCATTGAGCCTGCCATGAGTGGGAAAGCGCAGGGTACAAATGTAACAAAAATAAAATAGATACTATTGGAGATTCTACATGGAAGGTTGCTACTATTGGAGATTCTACATGGAATGTTGCTATTCCACTAGCAACATTCCATGTAGAAGGCTGCGCAGGCTTCTGTTTCTGTGAGTCTGACGTCCTGCACGTACGTGCAGGACGTCAGACTCACAGAAGCAGAAGCCTGCGCGGCCACATTGGTGATCTGCAAGGGCCGACTTCTACATGGAATGTTGCTAGTGGAATAGCAGAATCTCAAATAGTAGCAACAGTGGAGGAGTGGCCTAGTGGTTAGGGTGGTGGACTTTGGTCCTGAGGAACTGAGTTCGATTCCCACTTACCACAGGCAGCTCCTTGTGACTCTGGGCAAGTCACTTAACCCTCCATTGCCCCATGTAAGCCGCATTGAGCCTGCCATGAGTGGGAAAGCGCAGGGTACAAATGTAACAAAATAAATAAATAATAAAAGGCACCTTAAAGAGTTAATAAAGACTATATTTTAAAATAAGATCTGCTTCTCTTTTGTTTCCTGCCTTAACTGTGTGGCAGGTATGCGCATAAGTAACAATTTATTTTATTTCTTTATTTTCCATTTATAGCCCACCTATTAACTGGGTTGTTCACAATGTACAATACATAATAAAAACACATAAAAATGAAAGTGCACAGCAAATAAAAATTCTCTTAAACTATAAAGTCTCTTCCCTCAGTCAACACCAAAACACGATTGAGCAAATAAATGTGCTTTGAGATGTTTTTTTTAAACACAGTCAACTCTTTGAATAATCGCAATGGTTTCCGAAAGTTAAGTATGTTCAGACTTTCCCTTTAAAAATTACCCCAGGGAAAATGCGTGTATACATTAACATCTGCTATTTAAT
Organism: Microcaecilia unicolor; assembly: GCF_901765095.1. Lineage (NCBI taxonomy): Eukaryota > Metazoa > Chordata > Amphibia > Gymnophiona > Siphonopidae > Microcaecilia > Microcaecilia unicolor. The sequence goes on from NC_044036.1 coordinate 9,457, forward strand.
ATACGCCTTTGTCCTAATTTATTTTTCTATGCATCTTTCAGAAAGAATGTGTGTCAATACAACTCCACCGCCAGGAATGTCTCCTCTCCTAAGGCGCAGGCATCGTATGCGCACTTTTTGCCGAATTCTACATAGCACCTAGACATGCTGAAATTCAGGCATATTCTATAATAACTAGTAAAAAAAAGGCCCGTTTCTGACACAAATGAAACGGGCGCTAGCAAGGTTTTCCTCGGAGTGTGTATGTTTGAGAGAGTGTATGTGAGAGTGACTGTGAGAGAGAGAGAGTGAATGTGCGAGTGTGTGTGAGAGAGAGTGAGTCTGGGTGAAAGTGTGTCTGTGAGAGAGAGAGGGTGTGTGAGAATAAGAGTGTGTGCAAGTGCGTATTGAGACAAAGTGTAAGAGAGAGAGTGTGTGAGACACAGACTCTCTGTGAGACTGAGTGTATGAGACCAAGAGAGTGTGTGAGTGACTGTGTGACACATAGAGAGTGAATGTTACTATATGATACAGTGTGAGACAGAGTGTGTGAGAGTGAGAGAGAGAGTGTGTGTGACAGAGTTACCTCCCCCCCCCTGGTGTCAGGCCCCCCTCCCTCTCTCCCTCCCTCTCTCTGGTGTCTGAGCGTTACTGTGCAGGACGCTGAGCTCTGGCTGTGTTTCAAGGAACTGACCAATCCTATTTAATAGAATGCACCTCCAACATTCTGAAGCCGAGAAACCTCGTGTGGTTGGTCACTTCTGCTTGTGACAAACCCGGAAGTACGTGATGTCAATTCGGGAGATGGATACAGAGAGCAGGAATGCCTCAGCCATGCAGTCAGCTTCAGAATGTTGGAGGTGCGTTTTATTATATAGGACAAGCTAATCAGCATTGATAACCATTTTTCCCTCGAGAGGTCTTTCGCAACCTCATACAGTCCGTCGTTCCATGTCATCTGGATTACTGTAATGGAGTTTATGCTGAATGTAAAGAGCAACTAATTAAGAAACTGCAGACGGCCCAACATACAGCGGCCAGATTGGTTTATGGAAAGTCAAAATTTGAAAGTGCCACGCCCCTCCGAGAGAAACTGCATTGGCTTCCTGTCAAGGAATCGAATCACCTTTAAACTCTGCTCTCTAGTTCACAAAATCCTATATGGTGAGGTACCTGGCTACATGATAGATCTCATCATCCTACCTCTCAGGAATACTTTCAGGCTCTCCCGTTTGTATCTTAACCTTCCTTATCCAAAATGCAACGGCATCAAGTACAAATCCACGTGTGCTACATCCTTCTCTTTCATCAGTACTCAGCTTTGGAACTCTTTGCCAAAGACCATAAAAACCATCACCAACCATCTAACTTTCAGGAAATCACTAAAGACCATGTTATTTGGAAATGCTTATCCCACGGCCTCTGCATGTGTCTCCACTGTTGGATGCGCATCGATCTAGAGACATTTTGGACACACTCCCCTTCCCTCTTCCCTCCTGGTTTCCCTACTCCTTCCGTCCATGCCTCCTCTTCCCCATTATCTCTTGTAGGTGTTTCTGCTGTATTAGCTTCATTTTACTGCATTGGCGTCTGCCTCTGTGGTGCACTGTAAGCCACATTGAGCCTGACACTGTTGGGAAACTGTGGGGTACAAATGAGATAATAAATAAATAAATAACAGCAACTAACAAGCAATAATGAGCACTAATTGACAATAATTAGAATTTGCTTGCACAACTCGCTAGGAGTATTCTGTAATGAACTGCACCTAAATTCTACTGCGCGTAGTTCTAAAGGGGCATGGCTATAGGCAGGGAAATGGGTGTTCTGTGGGCGTTCCCAAATTTACAAGTATAGCTATAGAATATGGCCCAGTATGCGTAAATCTACACGCAGGGATTGACGACTCATTTTTATTGGTGTAAATAGAGGTGCATAGTTTTAGGCATTGGGCTATCAACTAAGGATAGTGGCAGGAACAAATTTAATAGGTCATGGGAAAGACATAGGCAGCAATTCTAGAACTGGGTGCCAAAGTTTGGACACATTGATGCCATCCACTGAGCATATTGGCATCTGTGAACAGTTAAGCCATGTCTACGACTTGCATCACTGTTGGCACCTAGATGCTGCATTTTAGCCCCAAACTAGGAGACCGCCCATGGTTACCTATGAGCTAAGTGCCTTGTGTGTGTAAGTTATAGAATAGCGTCTACATGTAAGTACTACTACTACTACTTATCATTTCTATAGCACTACTAGACGTACGCAGCACTGTACACTTGAACATGAAGAGACAGTCCCTGCTCGACAGAGCTTACAATCTAATTAGGACAGACAAACAGGACAAGTAAGGGATAAGGACAAAAAGTAGCAAGATTTCATGCAGAATCCCAAAGAGTAGCAAGATTCCGGAATCCCAAAGACTACTACTTATAATTTCTATAGTGCTACTAGATGTATGCAGCGCTGTACACTTGAACATATAGAAATTATAAGTAGTAGTAGTAGTAGTCTTTAAGATTCCGGAATCTTGCTACTCTTTGGGATTCTGCATGGAATCTTGCTACTTTTTGTCCTTATCCCTTACTTGTCCTATTTGTCTGTCCTAATTAGATTGTAAGCTCTGTCGAGCAGGGACTGTTTCTTCGACAAATAGGACAAGTAAGGGATAAGGACAAAAAGTAGCAAGATTCCATGCAGAATCCCAAAGAGTAGCAAGATTCCAGAATCTCAAAGACTACTACACTACTACTACTTATAATTTCTATATTGCTACTAGACATATGCAGCGCTGTACACTTGAACATGAAGAAACAGTCCCTGCTCGACAGAGCTTACAATCTAATTAGGACAGACAAATAGGACAAGTAAGGGATAAGGACAAAAAGTAGCAAGATTCCATGCAGAATCCCAAAGAGTAGCAAGATTCCGGAATCTCAAAGACTACTACTACTACTTATAATTTCTATATTGCTACTAGACATATGTAGCGCTGTACACTTGAACAAGAAGAAACAGTCCCTGCTCGACAGAGCTTACAATCTAATTAGGACAGACAAACAGGACAAATAAGGGATAAGGACAAAGAGTAGCAAGATTCCATGCAGATTCCTAAAGAGTAGCAAGATTCCGGAATCCCACAGTAGCAAGTCCATAAACCACTACTAAATGGACTTGGGAAAAATCCACAATTCCAGGAATAACATGTATAGAATGTTTGTACGTTTGGGAAGCTTGCCAGGTGCCCTTGGCCTGGATTGGCCGCTGTCGTGGACAGGATGCCGGGCTCGATGGACCCTTGGTCTTTTCCCAGTGTGGCATTACTTATGTACTTAGCAAGATTCTGGAATCCCAAATACTACTGCTAGTACTTATAATTTCTATAGTGCTACTAGATGTACACAGCGCTGTACACTTGAACATGAAGAGACAGTATCTGCTCGACAGAGCTTACAATCCAATTAGGACAGACAAACAGGACAAACAAGAGATAAGGGAATATTAAAAATGAGGATGATAAAATAAGGGTTCTGAACAAGTGAATAAGGGTTAGTTGAGAGAGGTGGAGACCTCAGTGGTGCATTCCCACTAAGTTCAATGCTTCAGGTGCTGACTTCAATGGATCTGCCTTTGAGGAGCCAAAAAGATTCTACTGATGGACCTGCCATGCCCTCTATGCCCTCAACTGCATTACACAGTATATGCATGTAAGTACTAGTATCCTACAACGTACGTGCATAGAGGTAAATCCTATAAGCAGCATTTAAAAATCGGCGCCAAAACCTTAACACACTGAGCACTATTCTATAAAAGGTGCAGTTTATGCCCTAAGCGTTATTCTGTAAACAACGCATACCCAACTTTAGTCTCTGGCAGATGTAAATTCTGGTGCCTACATTAGGCATGGTTCAGCCAAATTCTCTATTTCCATACGTAAAATTTTGTAATGCCCCCCCCCCCCCAGCCATGCTCCTCCCAAAATTTACATGTGTTAGGATTTACACACAGATCATTATAGAATATGATCTGCGCATAAATCCTAATTAAGGCCAATTAACACCAATAAGTGGTGGTTAGAAACTAATGATTGGCGCTGATTGGCTTGTTGCGTGTGCAAATCGGCTATGTGGACTGATTTGCACACACAATTTTTGTTGTTGGTTATAGAATCTAGGCCTTAGTGCGTAATTTAAAGCACCAAGTTATAGACTGAGGCAGTTAGAAGGGTTCTCATGATGGTTTAAGTAAGAAAACCTATACGCTTGACAATCCAGCATGGTGGTGAACCAGAGAGAATGTCAGCTGGGCAGATTGGATGAATCAGTTGGTCTTTAGCTGCTGTCATCCAGTATGTTAGTATGTAAAAACACAGTAACAAGCAGTTAAGAAGTTCACATGAGTCACAAATGATGCCGTAGGTTTTATGTCTCATAAAGGATATTGTGACAATGAATGATGGAACAGTCTGTTCTAGTTTCCTGAACGTTATCCAAATACACCAGGCTGATATGTAACATAAGCTTACCTGTGTCTGTGTAAAGCATACTGAGCTGCCAGGCACAATTTGAAGTTATGAATGTGTTCACACCATGCGCTCTCTCAGATCCCGAGCTGGCTCTTTTGTGCTGCCTGTTGGAGATAAGATCCGGGGTGCCAGATGATGGACTGCAAATAGAAAAGCAAATCAAAGCAATTCATTAACAAAACTATGTCGTAAATAAGGGCCATGTGCCTAATTTCAATTGAGGTACAAGCTGCTAATTTGGACTTAACTACCACCCAGAGGGGAAAGGGGTTGGCATAATGTTAGTTTTTCTTGATTGCTAGTTCAGTGCCAAGGGAAAACAGAAACCAATGAAAAAGCAGGACGCCATTTATACTCACCTGTTTGCACTACCCCCCCCCCCCCTCAAATACCTGACAGATTAATTGTTAAGCAAAACTGGAAAATTTGTCTTCAAAGAAGGTATAAGGGAGGGGTAACCTGCACGGAGAAACAAAGAAATGGGGAAGGGAGGTTTTTTTTAATTTTATTTTTTATTTTTTAACACATTTATACCCCACATTTTCCCACTAGTTGCAGGCTCAATGTGGCTTACACGATAACATGGGTAGGCTACAGTTCAGTATAATATCATTAAACAATGTCATAGTAAAAAATTAATCGTAAACGTATCGTCTAAGACAACAAAGATAATAAAAGATAATGGGAAAACATTAAGGGTCCATAAATTTTGCTGAACAGATAAGAAAGAAACTAAGTAACGTCTGGATGGTATGCCTTCTTGAAGTTTAGATGACTCTGAGTTGATTTTAAGAGTTTAGGCAGTGCATTCCACAGCTGAGTTCCTATGAAGGAGAAGCTTGATGCGTAGGTAGATTTGTATATTTGAGGCCATTGCAATCTGGATAACGTAAAATTAAATAGGATCGGGAAAGACTATTTCTGGGTGGTAGATCTATAAGATTTAACGTGTATCCAGGAACTTCACCATAAATGATCCTATGAATCAAGGTGCAAATTTTAAAGGCAATACGTTCCTTGATGGGAAGCCAATGTAATTTTTCTCGAAGGGGCTTGGCCGATTCGAATTTAGATTTTCCAAAGATCATTCTCGCTGCTGTATTCTGTGCGGCCTGAAGTTTCTTGATTAGTTGTCCTTTGCAGCCTGCATAGGTGCCGTTGCAGTAATCTAAATGGCTTCGTACCATTGATTTTATTAGGTTGTGGAAAACATCTCGAGGAAAGAAAGGTTTTATATGCTTAAGTTTCCACTTTGAGTTATAACCCTAAACAAAATCATGGGAGAGGGGTAACTTTTTTAGAGTGGCAGTTATAACCTTAAACAAAGACATCAAGGGGGGGTGGAGTAATCTGCATGGAGTGGCGGATACGACTTTAAACAAAGAAATGGGGAAGAATAATAATATGGCTCTTATATCCTGATATAAGAGCAGTTCAAAGCAGGTAGCAAAAGATAAACATAAACAAGAATAATAAAAATAACACATTTTTCCAAATAATAAAAAAAAGTGTTCAGATTTTTACGAAAACTGTAATATGAAGGGGAAGCACGTACATACAGTAGTTAAGAGAGCTAGGTATGGACTGCCTGATAACAAAACAAACCCTACAATATTTGCTTAAATCTCATGCCAGAAAAGGATGGATAAAACAGGAGATAAGGATCTCTATGTTTAGAAATTCGGTGAAATGAAACTGATCAGTGATTCTATCATTTCTCTTACAAAATCTATTTTACATTCCTGGTCTCCCCATTCCTCGCCAAACGTGTATATATGCTTGTGATCCAGCCATAAACAAGTTACCTGCTTTGTTTTTCGATACAGCACACAGGATTGTACTCTCAGATGCAGCGTTGAAACCCCTGACGCAGCAGAAGCGAAACGGGGACTCCCTGTTGGGTTGATCAGCTGGTGATATTAGGGACAGCAGAACATTGCAGCGATTAGACTAAAAGCTAAGTTGTTTATGGCTAGATCACCAGTATTGAACTGATATAAACAGTACTAATAGAACTGAAAGCAATTGATTTGAACTACAATCTGTGTTCTATAAGCATATATACGCGTTTTGTTACCCCACCAGTTGATGTAAGTGAGGTGGTCAACTTTTATTTATACACACTAAGGAGCATTAAGTGGAGGGGGTTTTTTTTTAGCCAGATGATGGTACGCCTGACTCACGCCTTATAGTCCGAAGTCTTGGGCTGGCTGGGTGGCGTTACTGAGGCTTTTTTTCTCCACTGTCTGAATGTGTAGTTTTGTGTGGCTGGTTGAGTTACTATGGATCAGGGGCGTAGCCAGTATGGGGCCACGGGGGCCTGGGCCCCCGTAGATTTGCCCCTGGAAGCCCTGCCGATGACCCCCCCCCCTCCACCTACCCTTGCTGGTGGGGGACCCCAACTACCACCAGCCAAGCCGAGGTCCTCTCCTTCCCAATCCCGCGCAAGGCTTCGTTCTAGTCTGACATCCTGCACATACAACGTGCAGGACCGTCAGACTAGAACGAAGCCTCGCCAGCAAAGGTAGGCGACGGCGGGAGGAGGGTCATCAGGTCGTTGGCAGGGGGGGTCGGCAATGGCGGGGGGTGTCAAAGTTGGTGGGGGGGTAGCAATGGCGGGGGGGGGTTCAGCAATGGTGGGGGGGGTCAGCGGCGCCGGGGGGGGAGGGCTAAAATGTGCCCCCTCACCTCGGGCTCTGAACCCCCCCTCCTGCCGAAGTCTGGCTACGCCCCTGTTATGGATACTACCATAAAGAAGATTTCCTTAAGAACTGAGGGTCTACTGGTAAAGTTTCCACTTGGCGATGGTTCGTGCTGGCTTTTGAAGCTATTCTAGATTTTGTCTAGAAAAGTACAGTGAAAAATCGTGGACACTACAGTAAAAAATCTCAGGGGGAGTGAAAAATTCTGGTCACTCAGTGGATTCTACTGACAAAAGATTTTAGTGAGCATATGCATACAGAGTAACTGTAAATATTCCTTGATGTAAAAGAAAGAGCAGAGTTACAAGTGCATTGCTTAAAAGCTTCTAATGTGTGATCTCAAGTAAAAAAAAAAAAAATAATTCAGCAGAAGAACTGTACAGCGTGAAAACCCTACGCCTCAGCGCTATCTCTAGCACAGCAAATAAAAATTTGTTAAAGTAAATTGCATTGGTTAAAGTGCTTATGGTGTCAGTTTGAGGGGAAATCTGGACTGTGAAAGCAAAAAGCCTGAGAACACTTGCTGCTGGAGAGTTATACAGAAAAACTCACTCTGAGGAAGTTTAGCAAGGTAAAAAAAGTTGCATGGCTTGGAATTTTACTGTGTGAATATCAGTGAGAGACTGGTCTGTTTGAATAAACTGAGAATTGTAGGGCTTGCCACGATCCGCCCAGGCGGAAACAGGAAATTGCGTCATAGGGGGGCGGATTACGACAAAGAGGGACAGCTTTGGGGCAGCCGGAGGCAGCTTGTGAGGATGGTTGCTGCGCCGGGGCCCCTCTGAGAAAGGAAATTAATTTTTAAAGAAGACCGCAAGGTGAGGGAAACGGACTGTGGTGGGGAAGGTAATCTTGGGGTCATCTCCGACTCCTCTCTCTCTCCTTCTCTGCACATCAACAGACTGCTAAAAACCTGTTGTTTTTTTCTCTATATTATCACCAAAATTTGTCCTTTCCTTTCTGAGCACCCCTTATCCACACTCTTATCACCTCTCGCTTGGACTATTGCAACTTGCATCTCACAGGTCTCCCACTAACCTATCTCTCTCCACTTCAATCTGTTCAAAATTCTGCTGCATGACTTATATTCCGCCAGTGTCGCAATGCTCATAATAGCCCTCTCCTCAAGTCACTTCATTGGCTTACTATCCGTTTCCACATACAGTTCAAACTCCTTTTATTGACTTGCAAGTGCCTTCACTCTGCAGCTCCCCAGTACCTCTCCACTCTTATCTCTCCATACACTCCTCTCTAGGAACTCCATTCACTGGGTAAATCTCTCTTCTCTGCATCTTTCTCCTCCATTGCTAACTCCAGACTCCTTTTATCTTGCTACACCATATGCCTGGAATAGACTTCCCCAGCCGGTACGTCAAGCTCCATCTCTGGCCGTCTTCAAATCTAGGCTAAAAGCCCACCTCTTTGATGCTCCTTTCAACTCCTAACCGTTACTTACTTGTTCAGTACCCATATTTTATCATTCCCACCTTAGTAATTCCCTTATCTCTTATTTGTCCTGTTTGTCTGTCCTAATTACATTGCAATCTCTGTCTCTGTCTCCGGTCTGTTGCAAGCTCCTGGTTACATCTGTATTGTGGTTCCTGTTCTGGGTTTCCCATTTCAGTTGAGCCTTGGGGTGCATAGGCTAAGGGGTGACAGCTTCAGGGGCTACAACTGGTGGTTCCAGGTCCCTCCCTCACCCCACCCCTATCCAGCCACTTTCTCCTTCCTCACAGACTTTAAAAAAAAAGGAGACAAAGGATTACTGCAGTTTGCCTGCTTATGTAGCTACTTGGATGTTGGATGGGGTTGCCTCCTTTGCTAGAAATTTACCTTGGGTCAGAGTGATGAGTCAGAACTTGTTCCTCAAGATTTGGTCAGTGTTCCTTTACATATTTCTCTCTCTTAGGGCTTACTTGCGCTTTCGCTTTTTCCTTGCGATGGCTGCAGAGCATTGTCAGCTATGCTAAGCAGACAGCAGCCTCGAGGAAATGTCAGTGGGTTGTTCTGATGGCATTTTTCAATGGAGCAGCCTTTTTGGCGGGCAAACTGTTGTCTTCCCACGTTGTGCATTCATGGCCTCTCTCTTCTCCGCTGATGTTCTCTGACGTGGTTTTTCAGGCTCCCATGGCCATTTTAAATCGACATGATTCAGCTCCCACGGCTGCGGGATCAATGCTGACTCTTCAAGCTAGGCATCTTTCTGGACTGTATAGACATGCTGGTAAGGTATCCAACTGTATCGTAACTCCTGTGCCTCTGGTGCCTATTTTCCCAGAATGTATTCTTTAAGTGCATTCTGTAGAGGTCTCCTAAGCATACGCTGTCTTCTGCCTACCTTTCTCAGTGGCAGTTCAAGGTTTCTGGGTCTCTGCAAGCTTCTTAGCCTCTGCAATTGGATTCTGTGAGTTAAGGACAATATTTTGAACCTGTTTCTGAGGCAGATTCTTGTGCTCCTCTGTCTTCTAATCAGTGTGCATCAGGCTTGCCATCAGCTTCACTACCTTCTGTTTTTCTGTGAGAGTTGAGAAGGGTGAGATTCTGGCTGATAGAGGAGGCTGTTTCTACAGCTGTTAACGTTTTTTATTTTCCACGGAAGCAGTGGCGTTTCTAGTGTGGATGGCACCCGGGGCGGATCGCTGATGCGCCCCTCCCCCGGGTGCAGCGCCCCCCCCCCCCCCCGGCGAAATGACACCCCCCCCCCGGTTACACTTCTGCCTGTGGGCTCCGACTTTGCGAACTTCGCTCGTTTGCTGCAGCTCCCTCTGCCCCGGAACAGGAAGTAACCTGTTCTGGGGCAGAGGGAGCTGCAGCGAACGAGCGAAGTTCGCGAAGTCGGAGCCCACAGGCACGCACCGCGGCACCCCCCCCAGCGGCGTGCACCCGGGGTGGAACGCCCCCACTGCCCCCCCTTGGTATGCCACTGCAAGGAAGACTTAACGTCTTTCATGGCTAAGGCTCTGAATGTTTCTAGCTTGGAGTCACAAAAACCCTCAGTCTCTACTCCTGGGATGGGGGTAGCGCACTGGAAAAAAACACCTAAAGCGTTCCCTGTACATGAGGGCTATGCACATGCTCATAAGTACACAAGTATTGCCACACTGGGACAGACCAAGGGTCCATCAAACCCAGCATCCTGTTTCCAACAGTGGCTAATCCAGGTCACGAATACCTGGCAAGATCCCAAAAAAGTTCAATACATTTTATGCTGCTTATCACAGAAATAAGAAGTGTATTTTCCATAAGTCAATTTAATAATGGTCTATGGACATTTCCTTTAGGAAGCCGTCCAGACCTTTTTTTAAACCCCGCTAAGCTATCCACCTTTACCACATTCTCTGGCAATGAATTCCAGAGTTTAATTATACATGACTGAAGAAAACTTTTCTCCGATTCGTATTAAATTTACTACTTTGTAGCTTCATCGCATGCCCCATAGTCCTAGTATTTTTGGAAAGAGTAAACAAATGATTCACGTCTACCAGTTCCACTCCACTTGTTATTTTATAGACCTCTATCATATCTCCCCTCAGCTATCTTTTCTCAAAGTTGAAGAGTCTTAGACATTTCAGCCTTTCCTCATAGGGAAGTCGTCCCATCCCCTTTATCATTTTCATTGCCCTTCTCTGTACCTTTTCTAATTCCACTATACCTTTTTTGAGATGCGGTAAACTGAGAACCTATCCCTCGGAAGTGTGGATTCCATTTTCACACTCACTGCCCATATATCATTCCATCTCATACATATTCAGTTGTGGAAATCTTGAAAACCCGACTGAGTTGTGGCCCTCGAGGACTCTGATTGTTACAGAACCTGCAGTTTACCATTCATTTCTTTGGAGGAGTGGCCTAGTGGTTAGGGTGGTGGACTTTGGTCCTGAGGAACTGAGTTTGATTCCCACTTCAGGCACAGGCAGCTCCTTGTGACTCTGGGCAAGTCACTTAACCCTCCATTGCCCCACGTAAGCCGCATTGAGCCTGCCATGAGTGGGAAAGCGCAGGGTACAAATGTAACAAAAATAAAATAGATACTATTGGAGATTCTACATGGAATGTTGCTACTATTGGAGATTCTACATGGAATGTTGCTGTTCCACTAGCAACATTCCATGTAGAAGGCTGCGCAGGCTTCTGTTTCTGCCCGGCCACATTGGTGATCTGCAAGGGCGGACTTCTACATGGACTAGTGGAATAGCAACATTCCATGTAGAATCTCAAATAGTAGCAACAGTGGAGGAGTGGCCTAGTGGTTAGGGTGGTGGACTTTGGTCCTGGGGAACTGAGTTCAATTCCCACTTCAGGCACAGGCAGCTCCTTGTGACTCTGGGCAAGTCACTTAACCCTCCATTGCCCCATGTAAGCCGCATTGAGCCTGCCATGAGTGGGGAAAGCGTGGGATACAAATGTAACAAACAAAACAAAGTGGTTTACAATAAGTCCTAAAGAGTGCGAGGTGCTGAGAGAGGACCTGTTGAGGGAAGAAAAACTTCACTGGTGTGTCTTACCTGCTGGAAATTGCTTTCAAATTTTGAAAAAGGTAAATTTGGGGTTGAATAGGTAATTTCATTGTTTTTTTTCTTTTGTTAAATTACTCTAGTTATCCAGTCTGCCCATCCAGTCCTTCCATTTGATTAGAAGCGAATTTGCACATTGAGTATATAATTGATAGCTCTGCTGAATTAATGGACTAAGCGAGTGGAATTTTGATGTGGGGGAAGACATTGCAGAAAGAGGGCTTAGGGTCCACTCCACGTCCCATTTTCCATTGGGAGCCCTGGTGTCTAGACCCCAGCCAATGACTGTCGCTACAAGTGTTAGGCTAAGTGAGTTGAAAAAGGATATAAAACAGTGATCACAAAAGCCAGTTCTGGTTAGGTTAGAAGACCACAAGTCCGAAAGAGAAGTCAGATTTTTTTTCTTGACTGAACCAACAATTTATGAGCTGTAAGGCGTGAATTTAGTTAAAATAAATTTTCCTTTTTAAAAAGTGTTTTTCAGCACATTTAATTTTTCTAGCAGTATGAGTTTTGAAAGGTGATTGAAGCCCATCTGTGATGTAATAAATACTCATTCATTGACACGTGCATTATGAATGCACTGCTGGACCAATCAGATTACTTCACAGGGTATTTTCTGATGAACTTCATAAATCAGCTTCCATTCAGCTAGAGCTGTCCGGAGGAGACAGGTAAATACATTCCCTGTCCTTAGCTGTATCTGGCCACCTCTCTGGCCTGCTCCTGTCGAGGTTCAGGGTCCCCTATACAGCAGCCTCCTTCCTTCTCTTTTGCCTGTTGAAAATTCATGATTTCCCCTCTTCATGCAGACTTTTCTTTCTCCTCCCTCCCAAATATCTATTTCCCCGCTAATCTTCTCTCAATTTCCCAATACCTTCTACACTGTGCTGTTCTGCCTATTCAGAAAGTGAGCAGTACATCATGCTGGCTGCCTCTGCCCACTGGCTTCAGTCTGCAGTTTGAATGTACGGGGCCCCAGAGGAGAAGATGTGGGAAATAAACTCTGTTTGTGTGTGGCAGTGGGGGGGGGGGGGGGGGAGACAAGGAATCAGGGGCGAGAAGGAATCATGAATCGGGGAGAGAAAATTAGGTGTGCTGGGAATCAGAGGGGGAAAGGATCGAGGAAGCGGCGGGGGGGGGGCAATGGAGGGGAGAGAGAGAGAGAGAGAGAAGATCATGTTGGGTGTGGAGGTGGGATAAGGATAGAGTGAAAATGAAATTTGCGTTTGCTTCTAGCGAAGGATCTGGTTTCACTGTCTCTTTGCAGGGGAGGAGGAGTGGAGTGGAGGAGTGGCCTAGTGGTTAGAGTGGTGGACTTTGGTCCTGAGGACCTGAGTTTGATTCCCACTTCAGGCACAGGCAGCTCCTTGTGACTCTGGGCAAGTCACTTAACCCTCCATTGCCCACCACATTGAGCCTGCCATGAGTGGGAAAGCGCATGGTACAAATGTAATTTAAAAAAAAGTTGGTGGTGTTTCCCTTAGATTTGCTGAGAGGTATATGAAATAAATTTATTTATTTATGTATTTATTAAGATTTATTTATCACCTTTTAAGATACCAGTAGATTCCTGGCATTTCTCAAACGGAGTGCACAGACAGCTTGTGGAGAGTCACAGTGTCATGTCTTCTACTTAGCTTGTTTCTACCTGCATTCTGGCATGTACTGAATGCTTTACCTACATTGCTTTCTCTCTTTCTTTATAAATAATCAGGTATGTCATTATAGATTTTCTAACAGTTACCTCCAGTAACCTTTCTCTAAATTCATCTGATATTCTGACTGTATTCTTCAGTGAATTTTAAGGTTAGGTTTGAACTGAGGTTTGGATTCTGTGCTTGACTGTGTTTTAAGGGAGTAGGTGATCGGTGCTGAGGGTTGGCCTGAGGAACTCATCATTTTCAGGAGGGGTTTTGAGTTGTTCTTGAAGGGTTTATGGGTTTATTCTTTTAGGGTTTCTGCACTCTTTTGAAATGCTCTTGCTTTATTAATGGGGTTGTGGAGCTTCTATTGATAATATCCTGTTTAATTTTCTGTTTCACAGATCACTTTTTACATATAGTTTTGTTCCTGAACTCAGCTGATCTGCATTGAACTCAGTTTCTTCGGAAATCCTTGTTGGATTAAGCTTTCAGGGCCATAGATCTCTGAAAAGATGGCCTTTTCACGTGGCACATTTACAGACTCTGTGCAGGTGAATGAAATACCTTCTACTACTGACGGGGGACTCAGGCAAGCACCTCCAACAGTGCCACTAGAATGGCTCAAGAGTTCACAGAAAATGGACTGGTATCCCAGGAAGATTCAGTGCTCCAGTCTAGAGATGCAGTGATTGACAGCCCAGTGGAGAATGTACACAATCAAAACCAGCACCAGTGTTTACACCTTTGCTCCCTAATACATTTTCAGTTCCAGAATGTAACCGAAGAGGACGACTTTCATTGTCTAATATCGGAGCCATTGTTACCGAGAGACTCCGCAGGGCATGAGATTGCTGCGTCCAGTGGGTCTGATGTAGGCTGCACATGCGCTGAACCTGAGATCATTGAAATCGGAAGACATCCAGCCATGCAGTGAGAATTCTACTGAATCTGCTGGAACCTCTTATCAGCTGTCCACTCAGGAAGAAGGAGACACAAAAAGCAAAACCCTGACAAGAAAGAGAAAGTCACAGATGCCTAGTGAGTACAGAACAGGAGGGGTAAAGTACCAAGAGGGCGGGTTTGGATGAATTTAACAATTAGGATTTTTAGGTGTATGTTTGGCAGGGCCGCCGAGAGCCGGAGCGGGGCCAGGGACAAGGCCGCCCCCGGCCCCCCCCCCCCCCACCTGAGGTCGCCGCCCACCCGAGGTCGCCGCCCACCCAAGATCGCCGGGCCCCCCCCGCCACCCACCCACCTGAGGTCACCGGGCCCCCCTCCACCCACTATCGGGCCGGGCCCTCGGAACTAACCTTAAGCCTCCTTTCACTTCGCAGCGGCAGGGCAGACCTCTCCTCCTTCCTTCTGTGCCCCGCCCTCACGGACATTACGTCAGGCGAGGGCGGGACATGGAAGGAAGGA
>NC_044036.1:1496407-1612269 GCF_901765095.1 Microcaecilia unicolor
CGTTTTGACCTGACATCGGTCCAATCTCATTTGTGTGATCATCTGGGATCTCCAAAAGGCCAGAGAGGGTTCCTTCTCCGAAATCCAAAATTTTAGGATGGTGGCCAGTCCAAAATAAACGGCCTTCTGTATGTACCCCTTAAAACCTACCGGCGGCGAAGAGGAATAGCTATATTTATGAAATATGATAAGGGGATCCCTCAACAGAGTGCACCCCCATTGACCTTCCACCGCTTGTAGCATCCCCTCCCAAAACCGTTGAACCCACAGGCAGTGCCAAAACATATGACCCAAATTCGCAATAGCTGTTCCACACTTTGGGCATGTACCGTCACATCGGGCGACAAACTTAGCAGCCCTCCTCGGAGCTATATACGTTCTAAGTAAAATTTTGTACAGTTGTTCCCGTTGTGGGATCGAAAGTCTCATTGTATACAATTGTTTTACTAAGGATTGGCATAACTCTACTGTCACTTCACATTCCAGGTCCTCTGTCCAACCACGGGCCAAGCGCGCATAATCTATTTCTGTAGCTGTGTCCCTCAACTGTTGAAGATGAAATTTAAGTGGCACTGACAACTGTGCTCCCAAGGTGTACATTTCCGCCAAAACCTCCTGCACATCCTCCGTGAGATCAGTCCAACAGAGGGAGGCGACATAATGCTGTAATTGAAGATACGCGAACTGATGACCCACGCCCGTTCCTATTAATTCCACTAACTCCGGAAGGGGCAGCACCCTCCCTTCCTCTGTAAGCACCTGAGACAAGTAAATTACCCCCTTCCCCGCCCACCGCGTGAAAACACTTCTACCATGGCCTGGCGGAAAATCTGGGTTATCGCAGAGGGGCAAGAGAGGAGTCACCCGTGCTGTAAACTGGTGTCTCCTACAAATCCATCTCCAGGTAGCCCGAAGGGCCGATAACATGGGATGAAGCCGAAGCGCCCGCCGTGGCATCCCCCGTCACCCATGCAGAAGGCAGCTAAAATGCCATCCCGGGAACCACGATACCTCTATGGGGGTCAGGGAAAACTCAGATGTGCCTCTAAACCAATCGTTTATATGCCTCATCCCACAGGCCACAGAGAGGAGCTTTATGCTAGTTAGTCCCATCCCGCCACCTTCCCGGGGCGCGACAAGTGTCGACATCGGGAGGCGAGGTCGTTTCCCTTGCCAGAGAAACTGTTGTAAAAGCTTGTTTAGGCATTTCTCCTCCTTGCCTTGGAGGAATATCGGCAATTGTTGAAATAGGTATAACCATTTGGGGGCTAGCAACATATTGACCAAGGCTATCCTCCCCCATAGAGACAAGGGTAACGCCTGCCAGAGTGACAGTTTCTGTTTTGTCAGCTGCACCAAAGGTTTAACATTACATGAGTATAGTGCTCTTAAATCTCTGGGAATAAGAACCCCCAGGTATTTCAATTCTCCCTCCCATCTCAAGGGAAAGTCCCCCCTCCACTTATGTTGTAATGTCTGATCTAAAGCCATAGCACAGGATTTTTGAATGTTTAATGAGAAGCCAGAAAGTCTCCCGTATTCCTTAAGTAAAGACAAGGCACTCTCCAGCGAGGGTTGCGGATCTGTCAGAGCTAACACAATATCATCGGCATAGGCCAATGTTTTAACAATTTTGGGGCCGAGATTCACCCCTTTTATCTCAGTGGAGCCATTCAAAAGTCTGAGTAGGGGCTCTAGGGAGAGGTCAAACAGCAAAGGCGACAAAGGGCACCCCTGCCGTGTTCCTCTATAAATAGGAAACCGTTCAGATCTACCCCTATTAACAGCAATCCTTGCTCCCACATCAGTATATAAAACTTGTATGAATCTCCTGAACCCCCTCGGCATCTCCATCCATTCCAACACGTGAAAAAGGAATTCCCATGACACACAGTCAAACGCCTTGGAAGCATCCAAACTGGCTAGCATCATGGGATCTCCCTTGGCTGCACATTGCGCCATGGCCAAAAGTATTCTGCGCACATGTAACACCGAGTGCCTCTTCGGGATGAACCCCACCTGTGCCTGGCACACCACCTCGGGAATATGCCTAATCAGTCTGTTTGCCATCACCTTGGACAACAATTTAATGTCCACGTTAATGAGGGAAATAGGCCTATATGATTCGGGATCCTCCGCCATTTTCCCAGGTTTAAGGAGCATTACTATTAAAGCCGTATTTTCATGTTGTGGGAACTCCCCTGTGTCTAATACTGCATTATAGTACTCTAGTATTGATCCCATTATGGGGAGTTGCATCGCTTTATAAAATTCCCCAGAATATCCATCCATCCCCGGCGCAGAATTCAATTTTAGCCCCTTTATTGCCATCTGTAATTCCTTAGGGTGCAGGGGAGCATCCAAAAAATCCTGCACCTCGTTAGAAAACTTCCCCAACCCCGCCCTGCCCAGAAATGCAGTAACTTCTGCTCTGTTGAGGGAATTCCCACGAGCATACAATTGTTGAAAATGCTCCTGGAATATCTTCAGAATCTCCTGTGTTTGGTTTGTGACCTGTCCATTATCCCCTTTCAGGGCAGCTATGGTCCTGTCCCCCCCCCCCCCCCCCCCCCGACTTTAACTAATTTTGCCAAGAGGCCACCTTGACGGTGCCCATATCTATGAAACCTATAATTCTGAAAAACTAGCTGCCTTTTTGTTTGTTCGTGTATCAAGGAGTTGAGTGTTGCTTGCAAAGATAGGTAATTGTCCTTTGTGTTTTGTGATGGAGACGTCAACATTGCGCGCTTGGCCCGCCGTAGACGACCAGACAGATTTAAAATATTGGCCGCCAATTTTTTACGCCTCGTGACCGTGTATTGAATAATGTCCCCTCTTAGAACGGCCTTGGCAGTACACCAAAACAGCTTTGGATTTATCTTATGTTGCCCATTATGATGAGAGAAATCCTCCCACTTCTCTTTCAGAAATTTAATGAATTCAGGATCTTTCACTAGGTAATTGGGAAATCTCCATTGTCTTACTGGGAGACATCCCTCCGGGGCCTCCAACTCCACCCAAACCGGCGCATGGTCTGAGACCACCACCTGTTCTATCTTCGCCTCCGTTACCCCAGGAAAAAGCGAGGAAGAGACAAACACATGATCAAGTCTCGCCCAAGACCCATGTGCCCTGGATCTATGTGTGTAATCCCTATCTTCAGGATGTAACAGTCGCCATGTATCCATTAATCTCAAGGATGAGGTAAATGACGGTAACACCTCTTCCCCACCCACTCCCCTTGTCCCCATACTCCTACTCCCCGTACAGTCCACTACAGGATCCATCAAGGCATTCATGTCACCAGCTATTATTAGATGTTTGCCTTGGTACGGAAGCAGTTCCTTGAGAAGATGAGAAAAAAAACCCGGGACCTGAGGGGTAGGGCCATACAAGGACAACAGGTAAACCTCCCTTCCCTGGAGACATATCTTTACCAGGAGATATCTTCCTTTGTCATCTTGAAGAATTTTTTCTGCTGAGTAGACCAAAGACCGTCTAAAGAGGATCGCCACCCCCCCTCTGCGTTCTCCCGAGGAGGCCCATTCTACCCCTCCCACCCACATTCTCTTTAACTTCTTATGTTCTGCCTCTGATAATCTTGTCTCTTGGAGACAGGCCACATCAGCCTTAAGCCTGTTCAAATGGGTCAAGATTTTGGTTCTCTTTATCGGAGAGGAGATCCCCCCAACATTCCAGGAAATTATCTTACACGACAGAGCTACCTGGTCTTAAGCTCCCCAAACCAAAGATCATACATATATGTATAGAGACTGGGGGCCCAGCCCTCCCCCCATCCTCTAGATACCCTTCTACTTTACGCCGCAAACAGAATTGTCCCCTCCATCTAATATTAAGACACTTGCTCTTGAAATGCCCTCCCATGTCAACCCCTCCAACCCAACCCTCCCTTCCCCCCTCCCTGCCCAAATCCCAAACTCTTTGCTTTGCACAACAGCTTATAACCTCCCCCCTCCCCCTAACCTTCCCCCCCTCTGCAACTTATGAACCAATGATGAGCCTATGCCCATCCAAGAAATCACCTTTATGCAAGAGCCCCCGCTCCCTCCCTGCAAGTTCACAATTATCCCCGTTATAACATTACCCAACATACAAACTTATAAAACCTTGACCTTCCATAAATCACTGAATGCCTCTTAAGCCCGGTGCATTGGGCTGATACTCCACCATCGTCCTGCACCCACTGTCCCGGTGTCTGCTCCACTCCTTTCTTATTCAGGATGGATCTGCTTTGTCCTCTGTCACCTTGTTAACAAACTCTGAGGCCGTCTTGATCGAGTCAAACACATTCCATCTGCCATCTCTGTGTATCTTTAGCACTGCCGGGTAGGTTAGTGTAAAGCGAATCTTTTTCTCCACCAGCTTAGTGCACAGGGGATGAAACCGCTTCCTCTTCTCCTGGACGCCAGCAGAGTAATCCGGGAAAATCAGCACTCTATGCCCGTCATATTTCATAGAGTCCCTTTTTTCTTTAAAGCCACGCAGGATCTCCTCCTTATGTAGATAATTATGAATTTTTATGATGACTACACGTGGCTTAGACTGCTCCACGTGCTGCCTCCCAATCCTATGTGCACGTTCCAAACATAACGCTCCATTGCTGTCAGAGAGAGCAAATTCTTGTTTTAGCCAGCCCTCCAGAAGGGGCCCCAGGCTTCTCTCCACCACAGACTCTGGGAAACCCACAAGCCTCAAATTTGAACGACGGGCACGATTTTCCAGGTCTTCAAGTTTATCGTTTTGTTGTTGTAATTTAAGCTCCATGTCTCGCAGTCTGGGCCCAGCCGCATTCCACGTGTCCTCCACCGCCGATACACGGCACTCCAGCTCCAGCGTGCGCTTCGTAAGTTCTGAGATAACCGTGTCCATTTTATCAAACTTGCCGGCAAGCGCTGCCAGTCTCGGTTCCAAGGCCAGCCCCACCGCCGCCAATATCTGCTCCAACTGTTTCTCAGTGAACTCCGATTGAGTTCCCGCCATGACGCCCGCCATCTTAGCGTCCGCATGGAGCGGCGCGGTTTTTTCTTTTTCCATTTTTTGGTTTTTGCGAGCTGCGCCTGATGGCATCTGGAGCACAGCCTGTGTCGACCACTATTTAGCTGTCAGAGTCAAGGTTCCCCCGACGTTTAAGGGTTCGTTTTCGCTAAGTTTATAACGGAAAGGAGCGGGGGGCTCAGGAGCACAGCTACAATGCAACCGTTGCTCTCACTGCATCACGTGATCCCCCACAAATATTAATACATTTAGGGGTCTTTTACTAAGCTGTGGTAGCATTTTTAGCTCACGGTAGAAATCTACTGGCGGTAAATGCTGAAACACCCACAGCAATATATTGGGCGTTTTGGCGTTTATCAACTGTTTTCTACTGTGGCTTAGTAAGGTTACACTTGTTATAGCTTATCAGTTTCCACTACTGTTTTAAACACAAAAAGCTGCATGTTTTTACAAGTTTTGCATGGCTTTATTATATTATTGGATGCTCATTCGACTGGTAAAGGTACATTCCCTTATGAGTGCACAAATACATCTTTAAGTTCATGTGTATTTTAATCTCATGCTTATCACTACACTCTTCATAAGTAGAGCAGTGGCGTACCAAGGTGGGGGGCGGTCCGCCCCGGGTGCACGCCGCTGGGGGGTGCCGCGGCACGTGCCTGGCTCCGAGTTCCCTATCTTCGCTCGTTCGCTGCAGCTCCCTCTGCCCCGGAACAGGTTACTTCCTGTTCTGGGGCAGAGGGAGCTGCAGTGAACGAGCGAACTTAGCGAACTTTTCAGAGCCGACAGGCGAGCGCCGCGGCACCCCCCCCTGTGGCGTGCACCCGGGGGGGTGTCATTTCGCGGGGGGGGGGGGGGGGGGCACATCGGCGATCTGCCCTGGGTGCCATCCTGGCTAGGAACGCCACTGAAGTAGAGCATTACATATGGAGGATTTGGAGGGGTATCTGGAGTGGAGGAGTGGCCTAGTGGTTAGGGTGGTGGACTCGGGAACTGAGTTCAATTCCTACTTCAGGCACAGGCAGCTCCTTGTGACTCTGGGCAAGTCACTTAACCCTCCATTGCCCCATGCAAGCCGCATTGAGCCTACCATGAGTGGGAAAGCGCGGGGTACAAATAAACAAAAAAAGACATACATCTACTAGACTGAGTTGCTCATTTTGTTTTGCATCCCTCAGTTTGCTCACTGCAAACAGTTTATATTTTTATACAGATCTGCCCACCTGCACCAAAACTCGGCTTCGAATAATTTGGTCTTTTATCTGCACCTTCCAAGTTCACTTACATTGATGGTTCATACAAGCATGATTTTTTGGCCCCTCTTTATCATCACTCCTAATAGCAGCCTCACCGTTTTTTTTAATTGCTACGTTGAAGAATCACTTAGTAAAGTTCTTTAAAGCTGCTTTTGCGCTATTGAAATTTCAGATGTAGTATTTATATAATGTGTTATATCTTTCATTTTATGAAGCCTACACTCTTGCTTTAGCCTATCAGTTCCAAATATCGTTCTCAATACAAATAACTACATGGTTTTACAAGTTTTCTATGACCTTTCTATATTATTAGTCGACCATCCGGCTGCTTAACATAATGACTCTAATGAGTGCACTGATATCTCTTAAGTATGTATATAATTTAATATCATGCTTATTACAAATTTGCCCCCCTGTTTACCAAGCTGCGCTAGGGGCCGCCATGTGCTAATGCTGACACATCCCATTCACTTTCAATGAGCTACACTGGCATTGCCACGCAGCTTTGGAAACAGGGGGGTTAATTAGGAGTTCTCTTTTATGCCCAAGCACATGGTTTTCCCTACACCCATATATTATTTATTTATTAGCATTTATTTACTGCCTTTTTGAAGGAATTCACTCAAGGCGGTGTACAGTAAGGATAAATCAAACACAAGCAATAGACAATTACAGCAGTAAAAATATTCAAACAACAATACAAAGTATTACATGGTATACTACTTGCAATGACAACACATCCAAGACGGAAGTCGAAAAGACACCCGGCCTGGTTAGGGTTACCATATGGCTCCAGAAAAAGGAGGACGGATTGAGCCAGCCGGGTTTTACTTCCATTGCTTTCAATGGAAGTAATTGAGCCAGCCGGGTTTTACTTCCATTGCTTTTAATGGAAAGCAGTGGAAGTAAAACCCGGCTGGCTCAATCCGTCCTCCTTTTTCTGGAGCCATATGGTAACCCTAGGCCTGGTTGAAAAGTGAGGTGAAGGAAGCTATTAGGGCTAAAAGAAACGCCTTCAGAAAATGGAAGAAGGAACCGTCTGAAAATAACAAGAAACAGCATAAGGAGTGTCAAAGCAAATGCAAGGCGCAGATTAAGAAGGCCAAGAGGGAGTATGAAAAAAAGATAGCATTAGAGGCAAAAAAACATAGTAAAATTTTTTTTCGGTATATTAAAAGCAGGAAGCCGGCAAAAGAATCGGTTGGGCCGCTGGATGACCGAGGGGTAAAAGGAGCGATCAAGGAAGACAAAGACGTAGTGGAGAGACTGAATGAATTCTTTGCTTCGGTCTTCAACGAGGAAGATTTGGGTGGGATACCGGTGTCGGAAATGGTATTTCAAGCGGACGAGTCGGAGAAACTTACTGACTTCACGGTAAACCTGGAGGACGTAATGGGGCAGTTCAGCAAACTGAAGAGTAGCAAATCTCCTGGACTGGATGGTATTCATCCTAGAGTACTGATAGAACTGAAAAACGAGCTTGCGGAGCTACTGCTAGTGATACGCAACTTATCCTTAAAATCGAGCATGGTACCAGAAGATTGGAGGGTGGCCAATGTAACGCCCATTTTTAAAAAAGGCTCCAGGGGAGATCCTGGAAATTATAGACCGGTGAGTCTGATGTCGGTGCCGGGGAAAATGGTAGAGGCTATTATTAAAAACAAAATTACAGAGCACATCCGAGGACATGGATTACTGAGACCAAGTCAGCATGGCTTTTGTGTGGGGAAATCTTGCCTGACCAATTTACTTCAATTCTTTGAAGGAGTGAACAAACATGTGGACAAAGGGGAGTCGGTTGATATTGTGTATCTGGATTTTCAAAAGGCGTTTGACAAGGTACCTCATGAAAGGCTACAGAGGAAATTGGAGGGTCATGGGATAGGAGGAAATGTCCTATTGTGGATTAAAAACTGGTTGAAGGATAGGAAACAGAGAGTGGGGTTAAATGGGCAGTATTCACAATGAAGAAGGGTAGTTAGTGGTGTTCCTCAGGGGTCCGTGCTAGGACCGCTGCTTTTTAATATATTTATAAATGATTTAGAGATGGGAGTAACTAGCGAGGTAATTAAATTTGCTGATGACACAAAGTTATTCAAAGTCGTTAAATCGCGACAGGATTGTGAAAAATTACAAGAGGACCTTACGAGACTGGGAGACTGGGCGGCTAAATGGCAGATGATGTTTAATGTGAGCAAGTGCAAGGTGATGCATGTGTGAAAAAAGAACCCGAATTATAGCTACGTCATGCAAGGTTCCACGTTAGGAGTTACGGACCAAGAAAGGGATCTGGGTGTCGTCATCGATAACACACTGAAACCTTCTGCTCAGTGTGCTGCTGCGGCTAAGAAAGCGAATAGAATGTTGGGTATTATTAGGAAAAGTATGGAAAACAGGTGTGAGGATGTTATAATGCCGTTGTATCGCTCCATGGTGCGACTGCACCTTGAGTATTGTGTTCAATTCTGGTCGCCGCATCTCAAGAAAGATATAGTAGAATTGGAAAAGGTGCAGCGAAGGGCGACTAAAATGATAGCGGGGATGGGACGACTTCCCTATGAAGAAAGACTAAGGAGGCTAGGGCTATACAGCTTGGAGAAGAGACGGCTGAGGGGAGACATGATAGAGGTATATAAAATAATGAGTGGAGTGGAACAGGTGGATGTGAAGCGTCTGTTCACGCTTTCCAAAAATACTAGGACTAGGGGGCATGTGATGAAACTACAGTGTAGTAAATTTAAAACAAATCGGAGAAAATTTTTCTTCACCCAACGTGTAATTAAACTCTGGAATTTGTTGCCGGAGAAAGTGGTGAAGGCGGTTAGCTTAGCAGAGTTTAAAAAGGGGTTGGACGGATTCCTAAAGGACAAGTCCATAAACCGCTACTAAACGGACTTGGAAAAATCCAAAATTCCAGGAATAACATGTATAGAATGTTTGTACGTTTGGGAAGCTTGCCAGGTGCCCTTGGCCTGGATTGGCTGCTGTCGTGGACAGGATGCTGGGCTCGATGGACCCTTGGTCTTTTCCCAGTACGGCATTACTTATGTACTTATGTACACAATACGTAACAGAACATTTTAGTTGACAGTGAAGGGTATAAGCAAAGATGGAACATATAGATAGGGAAGAGAGTAAGAGAAAATAATGTAAAGAAAGGTGCACATGAGGTCAGAGAGATGGTTTAATATTATCTCAGCTAGGGTAGGAGTGGATATTATTATATTATATTATTGCTTTCTAAGCTGTATTTTGTCAAGTTAATTGATGATTACCTTGGTCAAAGGTTTTATGCTCTTAGTTTCAAACACACATTATATCTATTTAATGGATTTTCTAGATATCACCTTGGATTAATCTCAATGACACCACTCTTAATTTCCTTTATACACTGACAATGCTAAATAAGCTATGGTTACACTCTAATATCTTATGCTATGTCTGATTCAAAAATAATTAAAACCAGGTTTGTGTCTTGGAATGTAAATGGCCATCCAGTGAAAAGAAAGAAAATTACTCTGGCTCTCAGAAAGCTGCAGGCTACAGTGCTTTTCTTACAAGAAATTCATTTACAAGATTTCAGTTATTTCTTAAAGAATCCCATGTGGAACACCGAATCATCTTATTCCCCAGCTTTAGGCAAATGTAGAGGAGTAGCAATATTATTTCACAGAGATGTTAATGTTGAAATAATAAAACTCACCCTCAACATTCTGAAGACAACGTTCTGAAGTCACTCAGTCAGTCACTGAAGGGTTCATGGATTCATGGTGGTGAAGCCACAACACTGACCATGTCTCTCTGCCCCGCCCTCGCATGACGGACCAATCAGAAAAAACACCCTCAACATTCTGAAACACAAAGGACCATCACAACACTGTTCCCAGGCAACACTAGGCAACGTAAGACGGACCAATCACAGGAAACTACGTGACAATAAGGGAGGAGCATTCCCCAGCAGAATGGCTCATTATCTGTGCAGCACGGAGAGCACAGAACCACCGCTGGAACGAGAGAAGAATATTCCTGCTGTGGGTATGTGCAAAAATTTACATTTACATTTCACATTTACATTTCACCAACAAAAAGACCCTCCTCCACAAACCTCCTTGACAGACAAAACCACACACACACACAATACAACAGAAACACACCCTCAAAGCCACACACCAATCCAACCCACTTTGCCAGCACAGCACATCCCCCAACCCCCAAGCAAAAAACAAAGCAAAACAAAAAAAGACACACATCAACAACTTGCACACACACCGCACCCTCACACACACACAAAATAACTCTGTGACACATACACACACACACACAAAAAACCACATGCTAGCGCCCGTTTCATTGGTTTCGGAAACGGGCCTTTTTTACTAGTGTTGAAATAAAACACACATTTGTGGATACAGAGGGCAGATGGCTTCATTTAAATGTAAAACTCTTTAATATGGAGTTATTATTGTTAAATATCTATGCTCCTAACACGGATGACCCTTCCTTTTTCTCCTCTATTTCTCAATGACTGGCTGAATATGACCCTTTACTGATTATATTAACAGGGGACTTCAATTTGCCCCTTGACATCTGGCTTGACAGACATTCAAGAGAAGCATATCACTGCCCAAAAGCTCACATCAATACTACTTTCTCTTACAGATAACTTTCATTTAGTTAATCCCTGGAGACAATTTCACCCTACCAATAGAGATGTCACCTTTTCTCCTCTCCTCGCCAAAGTCACTCTAGGATAGATTATTTTTAATTTCCAATAATTTGCTAGAACATGTAAGCAATGCTACTACAGAGCCTATCGCCATCTCTGATCACAAAGCAATTACGATCAATGTGCAGCTTCACTCTCAAACACCTTTTAAGAAACTAGTCTGGCGTTTAAATACGCTAATTTCTAATGATGGGTACACAGATAGAATCCAAAAATTCATTAATAATTTCTTTCAATGATAATAATAAAGCGATTGTTTTATGGGAAGCTTTCAAAGCTGCGCCAAGAGAAGACTGTATATCTACAGCAACTCACCAGAACAAAGAAAGATATAAAAGCCCTCTGAATTGAAACAAGATATAAAGCGATTAGAACAACAATTCATTATGAACAATAACCAGAATATACTTAATCAAATATACCAGAAGAAATAGGAATATAATAAACTATGGAGTTTAAAAGCTGGCAAAATGAAATGTTTCTCCAAAAAGGATCTCATTATGCAGAACAGAATAAAGCCAAGCCGTATGCTGGCTAATTATCTAAAACGGAAAAGGTTACAGAAACATGATAGCAGATAAGAGCCGAATGGTCCATCCAGTATTCCCATCCACAGCAACCACTATCTCCTCCTTTCCCTAAGAGATCCCACGTGCTTGTCCCATGCTTTCTTAAATTAAGACACACTCCTCGTCTCCACTACCTCCATTGGGAGGCGATTCCACGCGTCCACCACCCTGTCTGTGAAAAAGCATTTCATTAGATTCCTCCTAAGCCTATAACCTACTACTACTACTACTACTATTTAGCATTTCTATAGCGCTACAAGGCGTACGCAGCGCTGCACAAACATAGAAGAAAGACAGTCCCTGCTCAAAGAGCTTACAATCTAATAGACAAAAAATAAAGTAATCAAATCAATTAATGTGTACAGGAAGGAGGAGAGGAGGGTAGGTGGAGGCGAGTGGTTACAAGTCAAAAGCAATGTTAAAGAGGTGGGCTTTCAGTCTAGATTTAAAGGTGGCCAAGGATGGGGCAAGACGTAGGGGCTCAGGAAGTTTATTCCAGGCGTAGGGTGCAGCGAGACAGAAGGCGCGAAGTCTGGAGTTGGCAGTAGTGGAGAAGGGAACAGATAAGAACCTCTTAACTTCATCCTATGTTCCCTCATTCCAGAGTTTTCCTTCATTTGAAAGAGGCTCACCTCCTGTACATTAATGCCACTGAGGTATTTAAACGTCTCAATCATATCCCCTCTCTCTCGCCTTTCCTCCAAAGTATACATGTTGAGAGCCTTAAGTCTGTCCCCATACACTTTATGAAAGAGACCACTGACCAGTTTTGTAGCCGCCCTCTATACTGACTCGTAGGTGTGGTCTCCAGAATTGCACACAGTATTCTAAATGGGGCCTCGCCAGAGACTTATACAAGGGCACTATCACCACTTTGTTCCTGCTGGTCATTCCTCTCGTTATGCACCCAAGTATCCTTCTGGCTTTGACCATCACCTTTTCTACCTGTTTAGCCATCTTAAGAGCATCAGACACAATCTCACTCTTCTTTCGTACACAGAAGTACTTCATGCCCTATACTATACCATTCCCTTGGATTTTTTCAACCTAAGGGGTCCTTTTACCAAGCTGTAGTAAAAAGGGCCCTGCAGTAGTGGTGGAGGCAATTTTTGCCTGGGCCCTTTTTACCGCAGTGGGTAAACAGCCCCTAAAAAAGACATGGCCATGCAGGAGGAGCACTTACTGCCGGGTTAGTTCTGGATTACCACGCGTTAACCCCTTAGTAGAAGGGCCCCTAAGTATATGACCCTGCATTTGTTAGCATTAAATCTGAGTTGCCAACTGCTGGACCATTCTTCAAGGTTCACCAGATCCCTCCGGATGCATTCCATGCCCTCCGGGTGGTGTACCCTATTACAAAGTTTGGTATCATTTGCAAAGAGACAAACCTTACCATCCAGTCCTTCCGTAATATCACTCACAAAGATGTTAAAAAGAGCCGGCCCAAGGACCAACCCCTGCGGTACACCACTGATAACATCCTTTTCCTCGGATCAAACTCCATTTGCCATTACCCTCTGTCTCCTTCCACTTAACCAGTTTTTAACCCAGTCAGTCATTTTAGCACCCTTACAGAGGGAACTCGGTTTATTTATCAATCGCCTATGCGGAACTGTGTCAAAGGCTTTGCTAAAATCCAAGTACACCACATCAAAAACACAAATCCATTAATCAAACATAAAAATCCCTCATCCCTGCGAATGAGGGATTAATAAGTATCAATTCTTCACGAACCACTCATCATAACTAGGCAATAACTTTAGAAATTGAAATCTCAACCAGTACTTATGAACCATTAACCCTCCCCCTACTTCCCTTCTACCCTCCCCCCTACCTAAATCCCACCATTCCTCTTTACCCTGCCCTCCCTCCCAAATTGTGATTTAATTTTAATGTGCATTTGATTATTCAACCCTTAATATTCCTCAAACAATTATTTAATTTCTCCAGTGCACCCAACTGGAGGGAGTGATAGCACAATTGACGAGTTATTTGTTTCATGTTATACTACCTGAATCCCAATCTGGTTTCAGAAAAGGTCATAGTACGGAGACAGTTCTAGCCATGTTATCATCCGAGCTTAGGCAAGAAGTTAGTTTGGGTTCTTTTGATGCAATATGATCTCTCTAATGCATTTGATCTGGTGAATTATTCTGTACTGTTATCACTTTTGGATTATTATGGGATGAGAGATTCTGTTCTTCAGTGGTTTAAGAGTTTTCTGACTAGTACAAGTTACAAAGTAAAGATGAACAATCTTTCATTACTGAATGGACCCCAAATTGTGGAATCCCTCAGGGTTTGTCCTTGTCCCCCATTCTTTTTAACTTAATTATGGCACCTCTGGGCAAGAAGTTAGCTAGTTTGGGTTTTAAAATTTTAATGTATGCAGACAATATAACAGTTTCCATTAGTTTTGAAGGCCATCTGTCTATTGTTGTCGCTACTGCAGCTATGGGGATAAATGTAATAGAGGAATGGGCAACCACCTTTAGGCTTAAAGGGGTCCTTTACTAAAGGGTTGCCGCCAGTCCAACGCGACCACCTCAGTGCACCATTTCCAGCACTACAGAAAATAATTCCATAATTTCTAGCACGGCGCTAACCCAGTGGCGACGCTGCCCAGTAACCGCTGGAGCCCTTACCAGCACCTCAGTGGGTAATGGTAAGTGCTCCCCCCCTGCATGGCCAATCTTACTGTATGACCATGTCTTTTTTAGGGGCTTTTTACCCACTGCGGTAAAAAGGGCCCTGGCATGTGGCAAAGATGGCCCCCCTTTTACCGCAGCTTGGTAAAAGGGCCCCAAAATGAATTAGTCTTCAGCAGTAAATGCAATAAGTTGAATGAGAAAAGTTTAAGCATTGATAAATTAACTTTCCATTAGAATCTTCCCTTAAAATACTGGGAGTAATCTTTGACAAGTGTCTTCTGTTTGAAGAGCAGGTACAGGCTTTAGCTCTTAAAGTATTGAGGGACCCTTTTACTAAGCTATGGTAAAAAAGGGCCCTGTTTACTAAGATGTGCTATTATTTTTAGGGCACGCTGAAAATGAGTGTGCGCTAATGGTACAGACACCCATGGGTGTCTCTAGCATTAGTGTGTGCTATTTATTAGCATGAGCTAAAAACACTAGCATGCCTACAGCGCAGCTTAAGCGCAATCAATTCTCTATTTCTGTGGATAACACTCTCATCCTTCCTGTCTCATCAGCTCGTAACCTTGGGGTCATCTTCAACTCCTCCCTCTCCTTCTCTGCACATATTCAGCAGACTGCTAAAACCTGTCGTTTCTTTCTCTATAATATCAGCAAAATTCGCCCTTTCATTTCTGAGCACACTACCAGAACCCTCATCCACACTCTCATCACCTCTCGCTTAGACTATTGCAACTTGCTTCTTACAGGTCTCCCACTTTAATTAACTCTCTCTTCTTCAATCTGTTCAAATTGTGCTGCACAACTAATATTCCGCTAGTGTCGTTATGCTCATATTAGCCCTCTCCTCAAGTCACTTCACTGGTTTCCTATCTGTTTCCGCATACAGTTCAAACTCCTCTTATTGACCTATAAGTGCATTCACTCTGCAGCTCCTCAGTACCTCTCCACTCTCATCTCTCCCTACATTCCTCCCCGGGAACTCCGTTCACTGGGTAAATCTCTCTTATCTGCATCCTTCTCCTCCACTGCTAACTCCAGACTCTGTTCCTTTTATCTTGCTGCACTAGCACCATATGCCTGGAATAGACTTCCTGAGCCGGTACGTCAAGCTCCATCTCTGGCCGTCTTCAAATCTAAGCTAAAAGCCCACCTTTTTGATGCTGCTTTTAACTCCTAACCCTTGTTCACTTGTTCAAAACCCTTATTTTATCATCCTCACTTTAATATTCCCTTATCTCTTGTTTGTCTGTCCTAATTGTAAGCTCTGTCGAGCCAGGACTGTCTCTTCATGCTCAAGTGTACAACGCTGCATACGTCTAGTAGCGCTATAGAAGTGAAACTAGGAAATCAAGTACGCTAGCGTTTAACTATAGAAAAGGTGATTACGACAAAATGAGAAAAATGGTGAAAAAAAGACTGAAAGGAGCAGCTCGCAGAGTAAAAAACTTGCATCAGGCGTGGATGCTGTTTAAAAACACCATCCTGGAGGTTCAGGACAAATATATTCCACGTATTAGAAAAAAGGGAAAAAAGACTAAACGTCAGCCGGCGTGGCTAAACAGTAAGATAAAGGAAATCATTAGAGCCAAAAAACAATCCTTCAGAAAGTGGAGAAGAGAACCAACTGAAAGTAACAGGATAGATCATAAGGAATGCCAAGCCAAATGCAAAGCGGAGATAAGGAGGGCAAAAAAGGACTTTGAGAAGAAATTAGCGTTGGAAGCAAAAATACATAGTAAAATTTTTTTAGATACATTAAAAGCAGGAAACCGGCCAAAGAGTCGGTTGGGCCGCTGGACGAAAATGGTGTTAAAGGGGCGATCAAGGAGGACAAAGCCGTAGCGGAGAAATTAAATGAATTCTTTGCTTCGGTCTTCACCGAGGAGGATTTGGGGGGGACACCGGTGCCGGAAAGAATATTTGAAGAGGGGGAGTCGGAGAAACTAAACAAATTCTCTGTAACCTTGGAGGATGTAATGGGTCAGTTCAGCAAGCTGAAGAGTAGTAAATCACCGGGACCTGATGGTATTCATCCCAGAGTATTAATAGAACTAAAAAATGAACTTGCGGAGCTACTGTTAGAAATATGCAATCTGTCCCTAAAATCGAGTGTACCGGAAGACTGGAGGGTAGCCAATGTTACTCCGATTTTTAAGAAGGGTTCCAGAGGAGATCCGGGAAATTATAGACCGGTGAGTCTGACGTCGGTGCCGGGCAAGATGGTGGAGGCTATTATTAAGAATAAAATTGCAGAGCATATACAAAAACATGGACTG
Source organism: Microcaecilia unicolor (assembly GCF_901765095.1). Taxonomy (NCBI): domain Eukaryota; kingdom Metazoa; phylum Chordata; class Amphibia; order Gymnophiona; family Siphonopidae; genus Microcaecilia; species Microcaecilia unicolor. The sequence continues at coordinate 1,512,908 of NC_044036.1, forward strand.
ATGAGACAAAGTCAGCACGGATTTAGTGAAGGGAAGTCTTGCCTCACCAATCTAATGCATTTTTTTGAGGGGGTAAGCAAACATGTGGACAATGGGGAGCCGGTTGATATTGTATATCTGGATTTTCAGAAGGCGTTTGACAAAGTGCCGCACGAAAGACTCCTGAAGAAATTGCAGAGTCATGGAATCGGAGGTAGGGTATTATTATGGATTAAGAACTGGTTGAAAGATAGGAAGCAGAGAGTAGGATTGCGTGGCCAGTATTCTCAGTGGAGGAGGGTAGTTAGTGGGGTCCCGCAGGGGTCTGTGCTGGGTCCGTTGCTTTTTAATGTATTTATAAATGACCTAGAGATGGGAATAACTAGTGAGGTAATTAAATTCGCCGATGACACAAAATTATTCAGGGTCGTCAAGTCGCAGGAGGAATGTGAACGATTACAGGAGGACCTTGCGAGACTGGGAGAATGGGCGTGCAAGTGGCAGATGAAGTTCAATGTTGACAAGTGCAAAGTGATGCATGTGGGTAAGAGGAACCCGAATTATAGCTACGTCTTGCAAGGTTCCGCGTTAGGAGTTACGGATCAAGAAAGGGATCTGGGTGTCGTCGTCGATGATACGCTGAAACCTTCTGCTCAGTGTGCTGCTGCGGCTAGGAAAGCGAATAGAATGTTGGGTGTTATTAGGAAGGGTATGGAGTCCAGGTGTGCGGATGTTATAATGCCGTTGTATCGCTCCATGGTGCGACCGCACCTGGAGTATTGTGTTCAGTACTGGTCTCCGTATCTCAAAAAAGATATAGTAGAATTGGAAAAGGTACAGCGAAGGGCGACGAAAATGATAGTGGGGATGGGACGACTTTCCTATGAAGAGAGGCTGAGAAGGCTAGGGCTTTTCAGCTTGGAGAAGAGACGGCTGAGGGGAGATATGATAGAAGTGTATAAAATAATGAGTGGTGGATCGGGTGGATGTGAAGCGACTGTTCACGCTATCCAAAAATACTAGGACTAGAGGGCATGAGTTGAAGCTACAGTGTGGTAAATTTAAAATGAATCGGAGAAAATTTTTCTTCACCCAACGTGTAATTAGACTCTGGAATTCGTTGCCGGAGAACGTGGTACGGGCGGTTAGCTTGACGGAGTTTAAAAAGGGGTTAGATAGATTCCTAAAGGACAAGTCCATAGACCGCTATTAAATGGACTTGGAAAAATTCCGCATTTTTAGGTATAACTTGTCTGGAATGTTTTTACGTTTGGGGAGCGTGCCAGGTGCCCTTGACCTGGATTGGCCACTGTCGGTGACAGGATGCTGGGCTAGATGGACCTTTGGTCTTTCCCAGTATGGCACTACTTATGTACTTATGTACTTATGTAGTGTTGGCTCACATTAATTATTGCAACATCATTTATAAGGGCTGTACAGATATGAATGTAAAGAAACTTCAAACTCTGTTAAATACGACTGCCCGATTAATATTTAAGGTATCCAACACGATAGTCGTTGCAATTGCACTGGTTACCAGCACAGGCACCTACAGTTTTTAAGCTGGGTTTTTCTAAATGTGTAGGGTGAAAACACCTGCTTATATGTGAAGTCGAATTCAATTATCGGCTAGAAATGTTAGTCCTGGATCCAGATGTTTTTGTAATTCTCCAGATCCAAAAAAATTAGTTTATAAGAGATTTTTTGCTGGTTCATTTACATATTTGGTGGCCAATAATTGGAATGACCTAACTATAGAAATTCAAATGCAATCTAACTATGCAGCATTTCAAAAGTTGCTGAAAACTTATTTCTTTAGAAAATGTTTGAGTTTGAATTAATTAGCTTTTATCGGTTGTTTGTTTTTAATGATCTGTACGTGTTCCTGGAATTGGCCCAGTTTATTCTTTTGTAAACCACGCTGAACTTTAATGGTCTGTGTCACATACAAATGTCATGTAATGTAATGTAAAATCAGCAAACCTCTGGTGATTATATTGCTAATGTTTCCATGCAGATGTTGAAGGAGGGGGTGACAGGAAAGCCTTTTAGAGAGATCCACCAGTCTGCAGATACGGTAGTTTCAAAGGACATCCCCCCTCTATCATAACAAATTGTGATCTCTCTGTAAGAAAGGACTGAAAACAAGTGAAGACATTGCTCAATATGTCTCTAATAGCCGGATTTTCAAGAAAAAGTCTACTATCCTGAGATCCAAGAAGACCACAACAGAGTCAACTCCTGATACAGCATAAATCATCAAAAAGTATAATTATTACTATTTCAATACACCTAAACCCAAACTCAAACTTGTCTGGTGTATTAATGTTTTCCACTAAGATCTGCAACTGGCTGAAAACAGTCAATAGAAATGGGCATTAGATAGTAGCTAGAAACTCTCCAGTTTTTAGTATCAGGAGATAACTTCTCATAACTTGTTACCCTTAAAGCCTTAGGAAAAAAAACTCTCTCAAACAATTATTTATTAATGAATGTATAATCGCCCCAGCCACTTCTCTGATGCACACAGGTCCAATCCAGTTGCAACAGAACGCATCACTGTTAACAATTTTTCCACTTCTTCTGGACAAAGTGTCTTAAAATTCCTAACTCCATCCCCTATGTCAACTTGGGCCTCCATAGAATGCAAAGCTTCAGATTTAATTCCTTCCAGATGGATAAAATCTCAGAAATACTTAGCCAGCGACTGTGAGACTAACAAACTTGGCTGCTCCTGTAAAGAGTTAAACAAATATTTAACAGCCCTGAAAATTTCCTGTGAATATGTCAAAGGGTCCAGAAAACCCCAACAGAAATACTGCTTTCTCTTTGAAAATCTCTTCCTCAGATTGCTGCCATATATCTATTGTACTGCACATTGCTCTTTATATGTTCACAGTTCCTTATAAACCAGACTGCTCCCTTTATTTTGGAATGTCAGCATTCCATAAGACTAGAATATTGCTTTGAGGTAAGGCGACCCCCAAAGTTTTCAAGAGAAAAGCCACACAAGTTATAACAAATCACTGAAAGGGTCAATGGGCTTCGCCCTCAAGAATTTGCTGAGCAGGGTGGGGAGTCCCGTGAGAGTTTGCTGAGTTTGTCACCGTGTCATACCCCTAACATCATCTTCAGCTCATGGATCATTGAGTCTGGGACCACCACCAGCAGTCCCCAGCTTGTCTGCCTCTGCCTTGGTGGCACATGGTAAAAAACATACTTAGAAAACACATGTTATTCACCCGTATCAATCAAGTTTTAGACCTCATAGTACATTGCTGCTCGCCCTGATTACTTCTCTTCATAGTGGTTCTAAAAACGGTAAAGCAGCTCTTGCAATTTCTTTGGATCTCAGTTCCGCTTTTGACTTAGTTGATCATACCTTATTATTATTAAATATATTGTCTGACTTAGGGATTTGGGGAGCAAAGGAGTAGTGTAGCCAACAGGACACTTCCAAAAAGACGCGAGGGAGATAAAGATATAGTAAACACAAGGTTTATTCATCGAAAGACTCGACACTTCTGGCTATCTTCAAAGCACGTTCAGAATCTTTTCAAGGCAGAGTTCCAACGTACAAGTAGTGTATAGTTTACTCGTGCACTTTCTCAGCACTTCAGTCACATCTGCTTGTTTAAGTGTTTTTTTCTATACTCGCATCACCCCTTCGAAACAGTGTATTTATGCTATTTGTTGCCACGCGCTCCGTCTCTTCCCGCTCTGTCTCACTGCTCATTGGCTTTGATCTAAGGCACTGGCACACAGTTATTTTGCTTATTCTCTCCTTGGGGAGGGGCATGTTTGCCCTTTAAAGCATTGCCAGGATCACTATAAAGATTATGTAAGACTTTTTGTAATGAACCACGATTTCAGATTTCCATTGTTACACCAGACTTTTATAAGAGCTCATCTTACCATTCATGTTTTTTAAATATATAAATTCAATTTTTTACATATTTTAAAAATATATTTCCTCGTTTTATTGTTGCTAATATGTATATATTTATTTGCTGTTTGGAACTGTTTTATTATTTTTAGTTGTATTTTTATGATTTTGTAAATATATTTATGTTTCTGTTTTTAGACTCCTGAGACAGGCACGTTTGCTGAAACACAGTGCCATGTCGAGTCTTTCTATGAATAGACCTTGTGTTTAATATATCTTCGTTTCCTTTGCATCTTTTTGGAAGTGTGCTGTTGGCTACACTACTCCTTTGATACTGCTCATCGTTTGTAGTGTTTCGAATTCCTCCACCTTGATCTTTAGGGATTTCTGAAACAGTTTATAACTGGTTTCTCTCTTGTCTAATCATACTTATACAGTCATAACATCAGACTCCAGTTTTCTGTCTTTTTCTCTTCCTTGTCGCGTCCCACAGAGTTTCATGTTAGCTCCTGTTTTGATTAATATTTTTGAGTCTGATATTCACTTTCATTCAAGATTACAATATTCCCATTTATAACTATGCTGATGATATTTCATTAATCTCTTTTCATGATCTTGATTGTCTGGGTTTATCTCAGATTCAGTCTTATCTTGATTGTGTTTCAAGTTGGCTTAAACAGAACTGAGTAGCTGTCAATCCCTCTAAGACACCTTGTTGCTGGATAGCAGAACATCCATCTTGTCCTATAGCTTCCCACAATTCTTAAATTCATGGGACACCTTTCCACTGGTTACTTCATTTAAGTATGTTGAAAAGCAAGTTGCTTCTGTGACTAGATCTTGTTTCTTTACTCTCTATTGTTTTCATTCTGTTAGAAGATTTTTGGATTCCACTAGTGAAATGACAGTTCTTTATCACGTAACATTACAGCTCTACTTATATTCCGCATTTACATGTAAGGTTCAATGTGAATCACAATAAGATAATCCAGCTCAAATTACATACTGGGAACATACATAGCCAGAAGTATATATGGAGGGGTATTTTCAAAAGGGACGTCCAAGTTGCAATTTGGACGTCCTTGCAAAATGGTGAAATCAGGGGCGGAGAAACCCGTATTTTCGAAACAAGCTGGACGTCTATCTTTCATTTCGAAAATACCGTCAGGGACGTCCTAATCCTTAAATTGCAAGCCATTTGGTCATGGGAGGAGCCAGCATTTGTAGTGCACTGGTCCCCCTGACATGCCAGGACACCAACCGGGCACCCTAGGGGGCACTGCATTGGACTTCATAAAATGCTTCCAGGAACATAGCTCCCTTACTTTGTGTGCTGAGCCCCCGAACCCCCCCACCCAAAACCCACTACCCCCAACTGTACACCACTACCATAGCCCTTACGGGTGAAGGGGGCACCTAGATGTGGGTACAGTGGGTTTGTGGTGGGTTTTGGAGGGCTCACTGTTTCCTCCGCAAATGTAACAGGTGGCGGTGGAGGGGTGGGCCTGGGTCCGCCTGTCTGAAGTGCACTGCAGTACCCACTAAAACTGCTCCAGGGACCTGCATACGCTGTCATGGACCTGAGTATGACATCCGAGGCTGGCATAGAGGCTGGCACAAAATATTTTTAAAGATGTTTTTTGAGGGTGGGAGGGGGTTAGTGACCACTGGGGGAGTAATGGGAGGTCATCCCCGATTCTCTCCGGTGGTCATCTGATCATTTTGGGCACCTTTTTGTGCCTTAGTCGTAAGAAAAACAGGTTCGAGTGAAAACGTCCAAGTGTTCGTCAGGGATGTCCTTTTTTTTTCGATTATGGGTCAAAGACGTCCAAGTGTTAGGCATGCCCAAGTCCCGCCTTCGCTATGTCTCAGACAAGCTCCCTTGAACTTTGGCCGTCCTTGCGACGGAGTGAAGTTGGAGATGTCCTAAATTGGGTTTAGATTATATCGATTTGGATGTCCGTGGGAGAAAGACGTCCATCTTCTAATTTATGTCAAAAGATGGACGTCCTTCTCTTTCGAAAATGAGCCCCATAATCACTTACAATTAAAAATTTAATCATGTAAATACTGCTTATAAATAAAAGTTTTTAAGCATTTTTTAAATACTTCACTGTTTGTTTCCAGTCTAATTTCTGTTGGGAAAACATTTCAAATCTTTGCAGACTGGTAAGGGATCGTTAAGAGAATGGACACGTTTGTATCTGATACCATCAAAAGATGGTAATTTAGCTTTAACTGACTGCTTGAACGAAGATTTTTCCCAGAGGAAGAAAATGACCGAATTAATGTGAATGGCAAAGGCGCAGAACCATGAATAATATTGAATATTAACATAATTTAAACAGTGTTCATGCTCCTATAAGAAACCAATACAGTTGTGTCAACTTTAGTAATGTCATGATTAGACTACTGCAATGCTGCTCAAGCAGGCTTACTAAATTATCTTCTAAAGTGCCTTTATTCAGAATACTGCAATTCATATTTTCTCACATGCAAAGAGATCGTATCACAAAATCCCCCTCATGATTCAGTATCACTGGCTTCTGGACCAGTTCCAGATACAATTCAAGATTTTAATTTAATTTTAACACATAAAATCCTTTATTCAACAGCCCCTGCATATCTTTCTTTTTTAGCTGTGCCATATATGATCCCTTTGTTCTCTATAAGAATTACAGTTAATGATACCCTTGGTGTTTTCTTCCCAGTCTGAATCTACCAATCAGCCTTCTTTTGTACTGCTCATGCTTTTTGGAATGCTTTACCTCGGGGGGGGGGGGGGGGGGGGGCTACATTCAGAGGCTTCCTATTTGAAATTTAGATCAGGATTGAAAACTTTTTTTTGCAAAACACTTATGGAATTCTTGGATCAGTATCTAGTCTGCCCTAATTCATTTTATTCTAGTTTATTTTACTTAGCTTATTTTTAGTTTTTAGTTTAGATTTTTAGTTTAAGTCTGTTTTCTTTTGCCTTTAGTCTGTTCTCCTATTCTATCCTATCTGAATGCCGGCATTCCTTTCCTTTAATTTAATATGTAAATTGCATTGTGCATTTATATGTTTAGGAGGTGTATCAAGTGACTTTTAAACAATAAACATGTATGTGATACACATGTCTAAAAGCTGGGTTATGCAATCCAAATTGCGAATAGGGCTTGGGTTCTAAAATACCTTCCACCTGGTTATATTCTCCATTGTTACATCACTGACACCTCCCACACAATCCTTAAAGCTCCTCCTACTGCATACTGCCTCTAGGATCCACGTACAAGATTATAAAAGGGAAATTTAGTGTGCAGGTCACATGTGCTTACTTTCTCTTTAAGAATTATCTAGTGAAAAAGTGCTCACATTATTTCTGTGGATAATTATGGGGGTTCTTTTTACAAAGGCAAACAGAAAAATGGCTTGTGGTAGTGTAGGCGCGAGTTTTGGATGCGCGCCAATCCATTTTTTAGTGCGCCTGTAAAAAAGGCCTCTTTTTTGCCAAAAATGGACGTGCGGCAAAATCAATATTGCCCCGTGTCCATTTGGGTGTGAGACGTTACTGCCAGCCACAGACCTAGAAGTAAAGAATCTTGGCGGTAATGACCTACGCGTGTCAAATGCCACTTGGCACGCGTCCGTTACGTGCGCCAGAAAATAAAAAAATATTTTTCAGACATGGGTGGCAGATGCGCACCAAAATTGAAATTACCACAAGAGCTACACGGTAACTCCAATTTGGAACGTGTTCAGAACGCGTAGGCGTCTAAGCGGCTTAGTAAAAGGAGCTGTATATTTTCTGTCCAAAACAATACTCATTGCCCTGGATTCTATATATCACACTGAGAGTTCCATGTGGAAATGCGCATAACCTAACTGGTTAACAAACTAGTCAGCATTGATAATTGCCAATTAACAATTACTGACACTAAATGGCATTAATTAGAATTTACGCACAGAACTGTCTATAATGTGCTGCACGTAAATTCTAAGTTGCGTAGTTGAAAAGGGGGCATGGATATGGGCATGGAATGGGCATGTTGTGATAGAATACACATAGTCTGCGCCTAATATAGGCATCGGCATTTACACCAAGTTTTACTTGGCATAACTGCACGTGACTAAATTTAGTTGCACTGACAGGCACTCGGTGTACACTATAAACCACAGAGAAATTTAGGCTTATTCTATAAAGTATGTCCTAATTAAGGGGTACTTTTGCGTTTAGGCAAATTTCATTTTGGCGCCAAATTTTTAGGCAATAGGCATGATGTATAGAATCTACTCCATTGCTTTTAAAATACCTTCTTATGTTTAAATCATTTTTATTGATGAACAGCATTCAAGAATTACAGACTGTAGTATTGCACAACACAACAGACAACCATCAATCATTTTACAACATCTTTACCCCCCCCCCACCCTCCCCCCCCCCCTTTTTCAGGACTCATCATCTCTTAACCAATCTTACTTCAATACACACTTCTCTACAATTATAGATTCAACAGATGGCTTCGTGCTCTAGGCGTGAGCGTCATCCAGAAGGGACCCCAGCACTGCTGAAAGTCCCTCCCTTCTTTCGATTCCAAATCATATAATCCAGCCCTTTCTAGGCGCATCAATAATAACATGCGAGTCCGCCATTGTTGTAGCTTAGGCGCTTTATGCGAAATCCATTCTGCTAAAATAACTTGTTTGGAAATGATAGTCGCTCTAGCCACAAACTTCGTGAATCCCTTAGGACTGGGCTTCAATAGTCTAGGGTTTCCAAGCAACAGCCCAGCATCAAAGAACCATTTTGTATTCCACATTTTGGACACAACAAACAACATTAATTTCCAGAATTTCTCCACCACCACACATGTCCAAAACATATGGCCTAATGTGGCTCCAGTTTCTCCACATTTGGGGCATTCGCCCCAAGAAGACATTCCCATGTGAAACGCTCTTCTGGGAGCCACATAGATTCGCATTGCATACTTGTACTGAACTTCCCAATGGCTCGCTGCCGCACTGACACGTCTTATAGATAATATGTGTGATTTTATTTGCGCGGCTGAGATATTAGTATGAAGTTCACTGTTCCATTGTGCTGCTAATTTGATAAAGTCTGGCTCTTCTCTCGTGTCTCTAATGTGTCTATGATGATACGTGAGTGGGACCTCCTGCTGAACTGTCAACGAAAATGCGGATGACAATTCCTCTTGCACATCCTCTGCCAACGATTCCCATCCCAAAGATGTAATGTAGTGCTTGAGCTGCATATAGTGAAATTTATCTGTGTCTGGAAGGTCACAAACTCAGTTTGTAATTCCACAAATGATTTGATCTTACCTTCCCGGTCCAATGCATGCTGCAAATATATCATTCCCTTACGCCTCCACTTCTGAAATGTTGGATACAATATCCCAGGCGCAAACTGTGCATTCCCACAGATGGTCAGCAAAGGTGTTATTTTTGTCGAAAATTTATGAAGACGACATACCCAGGACCATGTCGCTCTTGCCACTGGCATTATCATTGAGTATTTCAAAATGTCTGGGATCTGTCCCCCTCCTGCATGTAAATAATTTGTAAAATGTAGCTCAGGTGTCATCTGGAGTTCTAGTTTGGTGTTAGAAAAATCCTCAGTCCCCCGAAACCAGTCATTGATATGGCGCATTCCACATGCCACTGTCAAGTATCTCACACTTAATAGGCCCAGCCCACCGTATTCCACTGGAGTTGTCAGGGTTGCCATTGAGAGTCTCGCCTTCTTACCCTGCCACAGGAATGAGTGCAAGAGTCTATTTAACTTCCTCTCATCTTTCCTTGTCAGGTATAATGGCGTCGTTTGGAACACGTACAACCATTTTGGTACAATGCACATGTTATATAAAGCAATTCGTCCCAGTAGCGCCACCGGTAGAGCCCTCCACATGTTTAATCTCTCAGCAGTCTCTTTCAACAATCGTTTGATATTTTCACTATACATGGTGTTTAGGTCTGCTGGGAGCCAAATTCCCAAGTATTTAATCGGTCCTTTAGTCCAGGTCAGCTGCCGGGGTCCCCTGTGCTGTTCCAGGTCTGACTCTACCACCGGGAGAATATAGGACTTGGTGTAGTTTAACTTAAACCCTGAGAGTCCTCCAAATCTCTCCACCCTTTCTAGCACTCCCGTTAAGGAGGTATTAGGATCTGTTATGGTCAAGAGCAGGTCATCCGCGTATGCGAACACCTTCAGATGGCAGTCTTCCACCCTTACCCCCTTCACCTCCTGTGCCCGCCTTAAATTCTCTAGTAGCGGCTCCACTGCCAACACGAATAATAGGGGTGATAGCGGGCAACCCTGTCTAGTGCCTTTTTGTATGGAAAACTCGCTTTCTCGCCTTCCATTAACAATTACACTGGCTTTAGGGTCTTTGTACAATACATTCACTGCCCTTAAGAACCATCCAGATATTCCCACCGCCTTCAATACCTGGAAGAGGTAATCCCAGTGTACTAAATCGAACGCCTTTTCTGCGTCCAGGCTTAACACCCACATTGGTATGTTTTTTAGTCTGCACGTCGCCATTGCAAGCATTAGCTTTCGAACGTTATGGACTGCTCTCCTGTTTTTTATGAACCCCACCTGTTCTGGTCCTATCAAATCTGGCAAGCACAGCGCCAATCGTTCTGCCAGTATTTTTGATAATATTTTTATCTCCACATTTAGTAGGGATATTGGCCTATATGATTCTGGTCTTTCTGGGGATTTGCCTGCTTTCGGAATTAATGTTATAAGGGCTGAGTTAGCATATAAGGGTAATCTACCCTCTTCCACCACCTCCTCAAAATAACTAAGCAGGTTAACTAGGGCCCGGGGGGGTAACAACTTATAATATTCCCCGGAAAACCCATCCGGACCGGGGGCCGATCGCAATTTCAGTGTTTTCACTACCTGTTGCAATTCTCCCATTGTCACTGGCGCGTTTAACTGCTCTAAGTGCTTAGAGAGCATTTGTGGTAATTTCGTTTCTCGGAGGTATTCAGATAGTGCCTCCCCCGAGGGTTCCCCTTGATTTTTGTATAACGTGGTGAAATATGTAGTAAAGATTTGACCTATCCGGTGGTGATCATTGATCAACCCACCATTTCCATCTCTAAGTGTGGGCACTGTTCTAGGCCCTCCCCCATTCTTTATTACTCTTGCAAGCAGGCGTCCCGCCCGGTTCCCATATCTATGTAATTTATATTTATAAAATAACGCCGATCTCATTTCTAGCTCATGCAGCAAGGTATTAAGAGCTATCTGCACTGCTTTTAAATTTTCTTGATTAACTTTCGTCGGCCTGCACGTGTATACATTTTGTGCTCTTTTTAATCTGGATTCTAGTAACAGTATCCCGGCCGCTCTACATTTATTACGTTTACTGCAAAATGCAATAATGTCCCCCCTTAGGACTGCTTTAGAGGCCGACCAGAATAAAATGGGTTGTTCCCGGGCATGCCCGTCATTGTTTTTGCTATACTCTGCCCATCTGTGGGTGAGATATTTTGAGAATTTTGGATCTGAAAATAAATATGCTGGGAATCTCCAACCTCTTCCTTTCCCTATGTCTCCCTGCAGTTCCAGATCTACTCACACCGGTGAATGGTCTGACACAGCCTCTGGGCCTATGTCGGTCGTTGTTACTTGTGGAAACATTGCTCTATCAATTAGTATGTAATCCAACCTGGACTGTGTACCATGAGCCCTTGATCTGTGTGTAAATTCACGTTCTGTCGGGTGCAACGCTCTCCAGGTATCTATTAGATTTAGCTCTCTAGCAAATAGTGTCATTTCTCTAGCCCTTTTCCCTTGGTAGTGGGGTGAAAGATTGTTCGAACAGTCCAGTTTTGGATCATGCACCAGGTTGAAGTCTCCTACTACTACCAACTTTTGCTTGCCTTTAACGTTGCATTTACCCACTAGGGATCGAAAAAACTCTGGAGTGTAAACGTTAGGGCCATACAGTATTACCAGAACGATCTCTAACCCTGGCATCCATATCTTCACTATCATGTATCTTCCCTCATTCCCTATGGCTACTTGCGTCGCTTTATAAGCCAGCCCTTTACGGAAGAGGACTGCTATCCCTCCTTTCTTCCCTCTTGCTGGAACGGAATACACTTCTCCTACCCACTGTCTTTTCAGTTTATCGTGCTCTATATCTGATAAATGTGTCTCTTGTAAGCACGCTATATCTGATTTATATCTCTTCAGGGCCGTCAGAATTTTTGCTCTTTTTATTGGGGAATTAACCCCCCCAACATTCCATGTTGTTATTCTAACAGGCATCTTCCTCTCAGTTCCTCTATTACCAAGTCTAATAATCTAGTCGTCTTCCCCCCTCCAAGCCTTGTTCCCATCTGCCTGGTGTATGTTAGCTTTGGTTGTGTATTTATTGGTATTTTCTCTTGTTCTTGACGTGTCCCCTTATTCAAATGACAATGCCCTTTGTATTTAGCTTCTCTAATTCCCCCCCATCTCCCCTTCCCTCCCCCCCATCCCACCCTCATCTCTCTTCCCCCGACCCAATTGTACCCTTTCTCCATCCCCTGGCACCCCAGAAGATCAAGTGGTGAGACCTTGAGCACATGGGACCCCCGCCCTTTTACTTGACTTGACCCTTATGAAATAACAGCTTCAGTTATAATTACCCCGCTTGCAGCATTACCTTCTTTACTTTCCTTCGATCAGGCCCGCTTCCAACACTGCTGTTTTTGCTTCTGCCACTTCTTTAAACACTTGCCATTGTCCCTTTATTAAGACTCGTAAGGTAGCTGGAAATTGCAATGTGAACTTCACCTCTTTCTGGGCTAATTCTGAGCAAAGCGGGTGAAATTGTTTCCTCTGTAATTGTACCTCAGCTGAAAAATCTTGAAATATTAGCACTTTCTGCCCTTCGTGCGTTAGGGAATCTCTGCGTGTTCTAAAGCCTTGCATGATTTCCATTTTATGACGGTAATTAAATATCTTGGCCATTACCACTCTCGGCCGCGTCTTGCCCTCGTGTTTGCGGCCTACTCGATGTGCTCTTTCTATTACCAGCGGGCCTGTGGCGTCTGAGATCGCCAGTTCCTTACTTAACCAATTTTCAAGCCAGGGCGTTAAGTTCCGCTCCGGAATGTTTTCAGAGAGTCCTACCACCCGTATGTTGTTCCGGCGCGAACGGTTTTCAAGATCTTCTAATTTTTCATGGCAGCCTTTTAATTGTTGTGTTAGAGCCGCTATGTCCGGGCCGTAACCTCTCCCTTCGTCCTCCAGAGCCGACGTGCGTGCCTCCAGATCTCCCACTCTCGTCCCTATGCCATCCATTCGCGTGGCTAAGCTTTCTAGTTTTTGTTCCAACGCTTCCCACTTTGGCTCCCATGCATTTGTCACCGCCTTGGTAAGTTGTGCAAGCTGTACCTCTGTGAACTCTCCAGGCGATTTGTCTGTTTCATCCGCCATTTTGGATTCCGAGTCGTTCAATTTAAGTTTTTCTTTTTTCCCGGACCGCTGTGCCATAGTTCCGGCTGATTTCCGCAAATATTTGTCCATAAACTAGGGCAGTCTTAGTCGATGGGTCTACGCCAAAGCTTTTGTTAATTTACTGCACTTTTGATTCGATTTTGGGCGGGGAGTCTCAGAGCTTCAGCAACACGTTGCTACTCAGCTCATGCCCTCACGTGGTCTCCTAAAATACCTTCTTAACCTAACCTTGCCTCATGCCCACTTCTTCTCCATCATTGGTAAGAGAATATGTGTTGCTGATCCATGCACATACTTTATCTGGAGAAAGGATAAGTAATTTCAATCTATTTACCTGGGTAAACGGTTTTTGAAAATTGTCTTCCCTGAAGCCTGTCTAATCTCTTTTAGCATTTTATGGTCTGTCTTACCATCCTAGTCAGGTGGGGTGGGGAGCAGTAGTAAACCTTCACTGATAAAATTAGAACATAAGAATAGCCATACTAGGTCAGGTCCATCTAGCCCAGTATCCTGTTTTCCAAACAGTGGCCAAGCCAGGTCACAAGCACCTGGCAGAAACCCAAATCGTTGCAACACTCCATAGTACAAATCCCAGGGCAAGCAGTGGTTTCCCCATGTCTGTTTCAATAGCAGACTGTGGACTTTTCCTCCAGGAATCTGTCCAAACCTTTTTTAAATCCACACACTAACCGCTGTTATTACATCTTCTGGCAAACAGTTTCAGAGCTCAAATATTCGTTGAGTGAAAAAATATTTCTTCTTAATTGTTTTAAAAGTATTACTATGTAATTTCCTTGAGTGTCCCCTAGTCTTTGTACTTTTGGAACAAGTAAAAAACCGATTCACTTCTACTCATTCTATATTACTCAGGATTTTGTAGACCTCAATCATATCTTGTCTCATCCATCTCTTTTCCAAGCTGAATTGCCCTAACCTCTTTAGCCTTTCCTCTTATGAGAGGAGTTCTATCCCCTTTATCATTTTGGTCACTCTTCATTGAATCTTTTCTAATTCCGCTATATCTTTTTTGAGATACGGCGTACAGAATTGAACGCAATACTCAAGGTGAGGTTGCACCATGCAGCGATACATAAGCATTATAGTATTTTTGGTCTTATTCATCATCCATTTCCTAATAAATCCTAGCATCCTATTTGATTTTTAGCCGCCACTGCAACACTGAGCAGAAGATTTCATCAGCGTATTATCCAAAATGATACCTTGATCTTTTTCTTAGGTGCTAACCCCCAAGTAACTATGGTTCGGATTATTCTTTCCAATGTAGATCACTTTGCATTTGTCCACATTAAATTTCATCTGCCATCTTGATGCCAAGTCTTCCAATTTCCTAAGGTCTTCTTGCTGTGTTTTAACAACCTTGAATAGTGTTGTGTAATCTGCAAATTTAATCACCTCACTCGTCGTCCGATTTCCATATCATAAGTACATAAGTAATGCCATACTGGGAAAAGACCAAAGGTCCATCGAGCCCAGCATCCTGGTCCGACAGCGGCCAATCCAGGTCAAGGGCACCTGGCAAGCTACTCAAACGTACAAACATTTTATACGTGTTATTCCCGAAATTGTGGATTTTTCCCAAGTCCATTTAGTAGCGGTCTATGGACTTGACTTTTAGGAAACTGTCCAACCCCTTTTTAAATAGCACCGGTCCCAGTACAGATCCTTGTGGCGCTCCACTGTTCACCCTCCACCATCAAGAGAAATTACCATTTAACCATACCCTCTGTTTTCTGTCTAATAACCAATTCCTGATCCACACCAGAACATTGCCTCTTATTCCATGACTCTTTAAGTTTCTGAGGAGTCTCTCATGAGGAACTTTGTCAAAAGCTTTCTGAAAATCTGGATGCACTACATCAACCGGCTCACCTTTATCCAGATGATTATTCATGCCTTCAAAAAATGAAGCAAATTGGTGAAGCAAGACTTCCTTGGATGAACCCATGCTGACTCTGTTCCATTAAACTACATTTATCTATGTGTTTCATAATTTTATTCTTTATAATAGTTTCCAGTATTTTATCCGGCACTGACATCAGGCTTACCAGTTTGTAATTTCACAGATCAGCCCTGGAAACCTTTTTAAAAATCGTCGTTATATTGGTCACCCTCCAACCTTCAGGTACTAAGGACGATTTTAATGACAGGTTACATATTACTAATAGCATATCAGCAATTTCATGCTTCAGTTCTTTGAGTACTTTTGGATGTATGCCATCTGTTCCAGTACATCTTCCAGATTCACTGAGATTTCTTTCAATTCCTCTTCATCATCACCTTTGAAATCTGTTTCTGGTACAGGCAGATCCCTTACATCTTCTTCCGTAAAGACCAAAGCAAAGAATTCATTCAGCTTCTCCGCTATGGCCTTGCCCTCCCTGAGTACCCCTATTGCTCCTTCATGATCTAATGGTCCCATGGATTCCCTTGCAGGCTTTCTGCTTCTTCTTTTTTTTTTTTTAATTTTTATTTATTAATTTTCTCAATTCAACAAGTTTTTACACTTGAAAAGCAACACAGATAAGAAAACATTCAAAATAAAGATACATTATTTCAAAGTAATAGTTACTCTTCTTTAGACCTCAAATTTCGAGGGGGGTGTGTATTTAAAAGAGAAAGAAGACAATCTCACCAAAGCAAAAAAAAAAAAAAATCTTAAGGAAATTTGCTTAACACGCTATCCTATTCAAACACATATTAGTCTATCTATTTGGGAATTGACGATTAACCAATTGTTTTCGCATTTACAAATGCCTTTAATTGTTCTGGTTGATAAAAAATGTACTTAAGATCAGCATATTTAATGACACATTTGCAGGGGTAATTTAAATAGAAGGAGGCACTCATTTTTATTACTTCAGATCTTATTGAAAGGAACAATTTCCTTCTTTCCTGTGTTTGTTTTGTAATGTCTGGGAAAATCCAGACTTTCTTCCCCCGGAACAAAGATTGTTTTTTTTTTTAAGTACATACGTTGCACTGCTTCCAAATCTTGTTGAAATATGAATGATGCAATCAATGTAGTTCTTTCAGAGTCTTCATTCAAGGTCGTTTCCAGTATCTCAGATATATTTAACTCTCCCTCTTCCTGGTGTTTCCGTGGAATAGCTTGTTGAGAAATTTCTGGTGGTTTCTTCGTTTGTATATAGTATATTTTATTTAATGGAGGCATAGTTTCAGGGATAAAGTTCAAAATTTCTTGTAGGTATATTTTAAAGGCATCATATGGTGTTATCCCCATTTCCTTCGGAAAATTCAAGAATCGTAGGTTCAACCTACGATTATAATTTTCTACCTGCTCTAATCTACGATGAATAGAGAGATTGTCTTTTATAACCGTAGTTGAAATCTCTTGTACTTTAGAAACGTCTTGTTTAATAGCATTTAGCTGTTCTGATGTTTCCTGTTTTGTTGTATTAAATGCAAGGGTTAAATTTTCAAAGGTACTTACAAGAGTTTTTATTTCGGTAGATGAGCTGGCAATCGTCTTTTCCAGTCTCTGGAGAGCTTCCCAAATGCTCTCCAGGGTAGCTGGCGCTGATTTGAGTCTCACTGCCTGAGATTCCTCAGAATCTAGGCCTCCTGTAAGCTTCGCCTCTTCTGTTCCTCGTACCGGGGTCAAACACTCAACCACTTCCTGGATGAGCTGTTCCCGCCTGAGAAGGCGATCTTCAGGGAGCGGCGGTGGATAGACCTCCAGAGGGGAGAGTGATACTTCAAGCCCCAGGTCGCTATGGGTGTCTTTTCCCATAACGGCAGCGGGGCCCCTCTCGGTAGATTGAATAGGTGGCCTTATGGTGTAGCGATCGAGCGTCTGCTGAGATGGGGACAATGTCCTGGCAGTCGAGGCTACTGCCTTGACGGTCCCCTTCCGTTTGGTATGGGGCATTATGAACCAGAAGAAAAAGTAAGTCAGCGAGCTCCAAAAACGCTTCACCCGCAGCTCTCAGCGTGTCGCCATCTTGACACGCCCCCCACAGGCTTTCTGCTTCTGATGTACCTGAAAAGTTGTTACTGTGAGTTTTAGCCTGAGCGGCAAGTTTCTCTTCATATTCTCTTTTAGCCTTCTTTATTAATGCTTTGCATCTGACTTGCCAGTGATTATGTTGCTTCTTATATTCTTCATTTGGGTCCTTTTTCCATTCTTTGATTGAGTCTTTTGGCTGTAATAGCCTCTTTTACTTCACCTTTTAACCATGCTGGCTGTTTCTTCTTTCCAACTTTGTAAATACGTGGAATGCATCTGGTCTGCGCTTCCAAGATGGTATTTTTGAACAACGTCCATGCCTGATTTACCAGCTTATAATCGAAAGACAAAAATGCCTATATTGCGACCTAAATCGGGAGATAGGTGTTTATCTCCCAAAAACGAATAACGCGGTATAATCGAAAGCCGAACTTGGACGTTTTCAACTGCACTCCATCGCGGAAGCGTACAAAGTTGACGGGGGCGTGTCGAAGGCGTGGTGAAGGCGGAACTGGGGTGTGGTTATCGGCTGATCAGAGATGGATGCCTTTCGCCGATAATGGAAAAAAAATATGCGTTTGTAGCGAGAATTTAGGGCACTTTTCCTGGACCCTGTTTTTCCACGAATAAGGCCCTAAAAAGTGCCCTAAATGACCAGATAACCACTGGAGGGAATCAGGGATGACCTCCCCTGACTCCCCCAGTGGTCACAAACCCCCTCCCACCACAAAATATGCCATTTCACAACTGTTTATTTTCACCCTCAAATGTCATACCCACCTCCCTGGCAGCAGTATGCAGGTCACTGGAGCTGTTATTAGGGGGTGCAGTGGACTTCAGGCAGGTGGACCCAGGCCCATCCCTCCCCTACCGGTTACAATTGTGCTGCTTAATGCTTATTAGTCGTCCAACCCCCCCAAATCCACTGTACCCACATGTAGGTGCCCTGCTTCACCCCTTAGGGCTATAGTAATGGTGTAGACTTGTGGGCAGTGGGTTTTGAGGGGGATTTGGGGGGCTCAACACACAAGGGAAGGGTGCTATGCACCTGGGAGCTCTTTTACCTTTTTTTTGTTTTTGTAAAAGTGCTCCCTAGGGTGCCCGGTTGGTGTCCTGGCATGTGAGGGGGACCAGTGCACTACGAATCCTGGCCCCTCCCACGAACAAATGCCTTGGATTTATTCGTTTTTGAGCTGGGCGCTTTCATTTTCCATTATCGCTGCAAAACAAAAACGCCCAGCTCACAAATTGTCGAATAAAACATGGACGTCTATTTTTTGCGAAAATACGGTTTGGTCCGCCCCTTCACGGACCCGTTCTCGGAGATAAACGCCCATGGAGATAGACGTTTTCGTTCAATTATGCCCCTCATAGTGTCCTAAGCTTTGCGACTGATCCTTTCAGCTTCTTTTTAACCATTTTGCTCATTTATTATAGTCACCCTTTTGAAAATTAAATGCAGCTACAGTAGATTTTGGGCACCTTTTACCAAGCTGTGGCAAAGGGGGCCTGCACTGGTGTCGGCTTGTGTTTTTTCCACTC
This sequence comes from Microcaecilia unicolor, assembly GCF_901765095.1. NCBI lineage: Eukaryota > Metazoa > Chordata > Amphibia > Gymnophiona > Siphonopidae > Microcaecilia > Microcaecilia unicolor. Next base: position 1,531,769 of record NC_044036.1, read on the forward strand.
GCAAGGCCGCTTTTACTGAAGCAGGTAAAAGGGAAGTCTTTCTGTCCTGAAGGAAATAGCTGTGTGGCAAGCAAAGCACTTGGGTTCCCGTGCTAACTGGACAGCAAACTGCACTGCCCGATTACCGCCAGGTACAACCCGGCGCTACAAAAAGAAATATATTTTTGTAGCGATGGATATGACGGCGCGCTAGGGGTGGGAAGTACTGCCGGGCTGTTGTGGTAGCCCAGTGGTACTTCCTGTTTAGTGAGTGGTAAGCCCACGTTGGGTTTACCGCCACTTAGTAAAAGAGGCTCTTTCTTTGTGGTTTCATTCCAGATAGTACATCAAAGTTGATCATGTTATGATCACTGTTTCCCAGGGGACCCAACACCATTACCTCTCGTACTACGCCCTGCATGCTATCAAAGACTAGATCTAAAATGGCTCCCCCTCTTGTCGGTTCCTGGACCAGTTTCTCCAAGAAGCAGTTACTTATTACATCTAGAAAATGTATCTCCCTGGTGCTCCCTGATGTAACATGATAATTGATATCACCTATTATTATACTATTGTCCAATTTTCAAGCTTTCCTAATTTCAGAGGATGAGAGTTTTGAGACACTTATGGCTTCTCTTCAATTAAAGATTGACAATTTTAGTAGAGATTAAGCAAAACAAGTATGAAAAGTTTAAATGAGATGACAATGACTATAAAAAAGGAAATATCTACCCTTGGGCAATCACAGAAACAGAATAGATATAAGACAAATTACAGGAATGAGGTATTATCTGGCCAGAATATCACACAAATGGAAGAAAAGTCCTCTAAAACTGCCCCTGAAAGAGCCACAGCCCATGTCGGGTCATTGATGTTCAAGATTTTGTCATCGAAACACAAGATTGATCTATATTGTGGAATACAAGGACTTGTCCCGTTTTTGAAGGCTCTTGGTATGCTTTGGATTATTTTGTGCTTGAACCCTCTCTGTGCTGTTCTATGGACACTTTTGAAGGATGGCCTTCAAAAATTGGGACAATGTACTCAGCTATCCAGAAGATCAACTCTAACATTTGTTACAGGAACCTTCTGTCTTTGAGGACAATGATGCAGAATCTTTGACTGACAAATGGAATGAAATGATAAATTGTAAACAGGACTTGGTAAGATATGAATTACACTATGTAACTCTTGATTTGTATTGTGGGGTGCAATGAATACCAAGAGGTTTGAGAATTCAGAAGGTGCCCAGTTGTTTAGGGACAAGTGGTGTGCGACCCTTAATAAATGTTCACTGGACCTAATGATATTGTTAATATAAACATCAAAGGAAAAGGTTGATACTTTGAAGACAGAAATAAATGAAAGGAGTGATAAACTCAAAACAGAGGATGAGAGTTTTGAGACACATATGGCTTCTCTTCAATTAAAGATTGACAATTTTAGGAAAGAGATTAAGTACAAGTATGAAAAGTTTAAACGAGATGATAATGACTATACAAAAGGAAGCGTTTATGCTTGGACAATCCCAAAAACACAGAAACAGAATAGATGTAAGAGAAGTTACAGGAATGATGACCGGAATATCACACAAATGGAAGAAGGGCCCTCTAAAACTGCCCCGAAAGAGCTATGGCCCATGTTGGGTCATAGTAACATAGCAACATAGTAGATGACAGCAGATAAAGACCTGTACGGTCCATCCAGTCTGCCCAACAAGATAAACACATTTGTGCTACTTTATATGTATACCTGACCTTGATTTGTCCTTGCCATTTTCAGGGCACAGATCGTAGAGTCCGCCCAGCACTAGCTTTGCTTTGCAATTACTGGTGTTGCCACCCAATCTCTGCTAAGCTTCTGTGGATCCTGAACAGAATTCCTTTGTGTTTATCCCACACATTTTTCAATTCCGTTACTGTTTTTATCTCCAGCACCTCCTGCGGGAGGGCATTCCACTACGCTCTCTATGAAAAAATACTTCCTGACATTTTTCCTGAGTTTGCCCCACTTCAACCTCATTTCATGTCCTCTAGAATTCTACAACCTTCCCTTCTCCAGAAAAGGTTTGTTTGTGGATTAATACCTTTCATTTATTTGAATGTATCATATCACCCCTGTTTCTTCTTCCAGGGTATACACGTTCAGGTCAGCAAGTCTCTCCTCGTACGTCTTGTAACACAAATCCCACACCATTTTTGTAGCTTTTCTTTGCACCGCTTCAGGGCTTTTTAAATCCTTAGCAAGATATGGCCTCCAAAACTGAACACAATACTCCAGGTGGGACCTCATCAATGACTAGTACAGGGGCATCAACACCTCCTTTCTTCTGCTGGTTACCCCTCTTATACAGCCTAGCATCCTTCTGGCTACGGCCACTGCCTTGTCACACTGTTTCGTCGCCTTCAGATCCTCAGATACTATCACCTCAAGATCTCACTCCCTGTTTGTGAATATCAGACTCTCACCACCTAACACATACGTCTCCCATAGATTTCTACTTTGCACTTCTTTGCATTGAATTTTAATTGCCAAACATGAGACCATTATTCTAGCTTCTTCAGATCCTTTTTCATGTTTTCCACTCCCTCCGGGGTGTCTACTCTGTTAAAAATCTTGGTATCATCTGCAAAAAGACAAACTTTACCTTCTAACCCTTCGGCAAAGTCACTCATAAATATACTGAACAGAATCAGCCCCAGCACTGACCCTTGAGGCACTCCACTACTCACCTTTCCCTCCTCCTCCGAGTGAATTCCATTAACCACCACACTCTGTTCATAATCCAGTTCACCATGTTGGGTCCTATCTTCAGCCTCTCAAGTTTATTCAAGAGCCTCCTGTGAGGAACCGTGTCAAAGGCTTTGAGAAATCTAAGTAGATTACATCTATCGCACGTCCTCGATTCAATTCTCTGGTCACACAGTCAAAGAATTCAATGAGATTCGTTTGGCACGATTTACTTTTGGTAAAACCATGTTGTCTCAGATCTAGCAACTTATTGGATTCCAGGTAATTCACTATCCTTTCCTTCAACATTGCTTCCATTACTTTTCCAATAACCGAAATGACGTTTACCAGCTTCTTCTCTGTCACCACTTTTGTGAACAGGGACCACATCCACTCTTCTCCAATTCCAAGGAACCTCCCTGTCTCCAAGGATTTATTAAACAAATCTTTAAGAGGATCCACCAGAACCTGTCTGAGCTCCTTCAATATCCTGGAATGGGTATCAGGGTCATTGATGTATATGACTGTGTCACTGATACATTTATTTATTTATTTATTATTTATTTATTGCATTTGTACCCCACATTTTCCCACCTTTTTGCGGGTTCAGTGTGGCTTACAGTACGTTATGAAGACTGGAAGTACATTTTGTTACAGCTCAGTTATGGATTACATTATGAAGTGTTATGAGACAAGTTTTATAACAAGGAATATAATAATGGAAAAGATCATTGAGACATTGGAAGGAAAGAACGGGAAACTAAGAGGGGCGATACATTGGAGAGAACCCGCGGGAAACAGGTATGAGTGAGGTAAGTTTGCGGGAGATGAGAAGGTGAGGTAGGGGAAGGGAATTCAGAGTGGCTGTAGTGATGCATTGTTGGACAGTGAGTGCGGTTTTATGTGTTATGGTTCTTTCCGTAAATTTCCTCAAAGAGGTGGGTCTTCAGTAGTTTGCGGAAGGTTTTTTGCTCTTGAATCGTTTTCAGGTTGCGTGGCAATGAATTCCAGTACTGCGTGCTCATGTAGGAAAAGGTTGACGCGTGCAGTGTTTTGTATTTCAAGCCTTTGCAATTAGGGAAGTGGAGGTTGAGGAAGGTTCTGGATGATCTTTTGGCGTTTCTTGGTGGTAAGTCTATTAAATCCGACATGTAGGCTGGGGCTTCACCGTGAATGATTTTATGGACTAATGTGCATACTTTAAAGGTAATGCGTTCTTTAAGTGGGAGCCAGTGTAGCTTCTCTCGTAAGGGTTTTGCACTTTCATATTTTGGTTTTCCTAAGATGAGTCTGGCTGCTGTATTCTGGGCTGTTTGGAGTTTTCTCAGTATTTGCTTTTTGCAACCTGCGTATAGTGAGTTGCAGTAGTCCAGATGGCTGAGAACGAGGGATTGCACCAGGCTACGAAAGACGGATCTTGGGAAGAATTGTCTTATTCTTTTCAGTTTCCACATGCAGTAGAACATCTTTTTGGTTGTGTTGTTTGCCTGAGTTTCGAGTGTTAGGTGGCGGTCGATAGTGACTCCAAGGATTTTTAGCGTCTCTGAGATTGGAAGGTTTAGTGTTGGTGTGTTTAAAGCGGTGAATTCTTTCGTGTTGTATTGGGACGTGAGTATCAGGCATTGAGTTTTTTCTGCATTTAGTTTCAAGCGAAAAGCATCTGACCAGGTGTTCATGATGTGTAGACTTAAGTTGATTTCACTGGAGATTTCTTTAATGTCTTTTTTGAAAGGGATGTATATAGTTACATCATCGGCGTAAATATATGGGTTGAGGTTGTGGTTCGATAGGAGTTTCGCCAGGGGGATCATCATTAGGTTGAAAATGGTTGGTGAAAGGGGAGATCCTTGTGGTACTCCACATTCGGGTGTCCAGGCAGCAGACGTGGTTGAATTTGATGTGACTTGGTATGATCGTTGAGTTAGGTACCCCTTGAACCAGTTTAGGACATTTCCTCCAATACCAAAGTATTCAAGTATGTGTAGTAGGATTCCGTGGTCGACCATGTCGAAGGCACTTGACATGTCGAATTGTAGGAGGAGTATATTGTTGCCGGTTGCAATCATTTGTTTAAATTTAGTCATGAGGGTAATCAGTACTGTTTCTGTGCTGTGATTCGACCGGAATCCTGATTGGGCATTATGCAGTATTGAGTGTTTGTTTAGATAATCTGTGAGTTGTTTAGTTACCATTCCTTCGGTTATTTTGGTTGTTAGTGGTATGGATGCTACTGGTCTGTAGTTGGTTAATTCGCTTGCGTTTTTCTTTGTGTCTTTAGGTATTGGGGTGAGTAAAATTTTTCCTTTTTCTTTAGGGAAAAGTCCGTTTTGTAGCATAAAGTTTACGTGGTTCGTTAGGTCTGTTATGAATTGTAGAGGAGCTGATTTCATAAGGTTGTTTGGGCATATGTCTAGTTTGCAGTGGGATTTGGCGTATCTTTTTAGAGTTTTCGAGATGAGATCTTCTGATATTAACTCGAAGTCGGTCCAGGTTCTGTCTGCTGGGTATGTTCCGGCTTCTGGGTCTAGGCATTCTAGAAGTGTGACGTATTCGATATGGCTGGTGGGTATTTTAAGTCGTAGTTGTATGATTTTCTCTTTGAAGTATTTCGCAAGGTTGTCAACATCTGGTATGTCTTTGCTGTTGTTTGTAACTGGTGTGGTGTCTAGAAGTTTGTTCACAAGGTAGAAGAGTTTATGTGTGTCATTGTAGTTTGGTCCTATTATTGTTTTGTAGTGTGATCTTTTAGTCTGTCTTATGGTGTATTTGTATTTCCTCCGGAGTAGTTTCCAGGCATTTAGTGTTTGTTCATCCCTCTTTTTGTTCCATGCGCGTTCTAGTTTTCTGACTTGTGTTTTAAGTTTTTTCAGCTCTTCGTTGAACCATGGATTTGCTTTTTTCCTGTGTGATGTTCTAGTTTGGATTGGTGCGATTTTGTCTAATGTTGCTGTGCATAGATCGTCCCATTCTTGGAGGAATTGGATGGTGCTAGCACTTGTTGTCCATTCGTTCTGGTAGATCTGTTGCCAGAATGTTGTGGGGTCTATTTTTCCTCTCGTGGTGTATGTTGTTCGCTCATGTTTGTTGATTGTGTTTGTGTGTGTTTTTCGCCAGTAGAGAGAGACAGTTGCTTTATGGTGGTCTGACCATAGTGTGGGTGTCCATGTAGTGTCTGTAAGTATGATAGTTTGGTCCGGGTCAAATTTGTGTGTTATTATGTCTAGTGTGTGTCCTTTTTTGTGTGTTGGTTGCGTGTATGGCGTGTGTAGATCCCATAGATTTAGGAATTCTTTGCATTCTCATGTGCTTGTTGAGGTGTCATCTTCAAGGTGTAGGTTGATGTCTCCTATTATAAGGATGTTTGAGGCAGATACACAAGTGTTCGAGATGAAGTCCATGAGTTGTGTTTGGGAGTCTTGCCATTTTCCCGGTGGTCTGTAAAATAGGATTGCATTAAGGTGTCCTATTAGGTTTGGGTGATTAATTCTTGTCGAGGCGAGTTCAAGTTGTGGTGAGGTAGATTCACCCGTGATTGTGATAGTGAATTCCTGTTTGTAAATTATAGCTATTCCACCTCCTCTTTTTTTTCCATTTCTTGTCCAGTGGGTGATTTTGTATTCTGGTGGGCACGCTTCTAGGATGGCGGGGTCTGTGGGGCTCTGGAACCAGGTTTCTGTGATGAATAGAAGGTCTAACTTATCTGTGGTGATCCAGTCTAGTATATCTATTGAATTGCTTACTGCTGATCTTGCATTGATGTATCCTAGTTGGATTAAGCGGTGTAGTTCTGTGGGGTGGTTCATTGTGTTTATTTTTATTAGTTGTCTGTTTATTCGGTGACTGTATTTATTGTTGCTGTTACTTTCCTCTTTTTGTTGGTGGTATTCATTTTCCGAGATTTTTTTTCCTTTTGGTTGGTGGTATTCATTTTCTGAGATTTTTCCTTTTGGTTGGTTGTAGTATCTTTGGTTTGGTGAGTTGTTGCTAGGTTGGTGTGTTATGGGTGGGTTGTAATGGATGTTCTTTAGAGTGGGCATTGTGTGTATGTGAGTGCTGTGTGATTTGTGATACATGATAAAGTTGCTATATTGAGAGCTTGTTTTATACATAAAAAATTGTTATAATACATAAAAATTTGTTATATTGTGGTAAAAAAATACTATTCTTTTTCAGATGTTACTCATACCACTTAGACATGGTGTAAATTGGTTTTGGTCCAGAAGGTAAAAGATGTGGCTGTTAGAGGATTTGTTTTTTCTGGTTCTCTTATTGATTGCTTTTCAATTGTTTACACTTTTATACTGTACTATGCCTAGGGTTCACTCTGTGAAAATAACAGGTAGCACATTTAAAACAATTTAATTGATGCACTATTAATTGTCGCTAGCAAATGTAGTCAGACAGTAGTATAAGCCAAGTTTATAAAAGATTTGGATAAGTTCTTGAGTACCAATGCATTTACAATCACTAATCAAATAGATTTGGGGCCAAGTCCTACAGAATATATGCAGTTTAGCATGAGTGAGGCCTAGAAATAAGGCTTTGGTACTTGTAGCAGAAAACCTTGGTCAACATTATACGACAGTTCACAACCTGGGCAGAGAGTCTGCTCTGCTTGGTAACACTTTTATTTTCTCTGCACTCTTAGAGGGTCATTCTACAGTGTAAAGTGGTACCAATTTTTGCCATTACAAAGAAGATTAACATTGTCATCACTAATTCCCACCAAATACCTCAGCATTTCCTGGCTACATTTCTATCCACTTAGCTGTGTTGAATGTATGTTAATGTTAAGATTAGTGCGTAGCCACTGAAAACAAATGACCACAGGGACACTTACCACCTGCTATTTAAAGGCTCCTGCGTTATGGATGGGGTAACGTCAGCTGATTAGAAAATCCATGCCCATTCTTCGTCCCTGAAATGCCCCTTCAAGAAACTGTAAAAAAATAAATACTGCTTGCATATACCAGGATTTTACACTTCAAATCCCTTGCAACTATATTCCAACATCTTTATTGTAAATTGTATATCAAAATGTCCAATAAATTGAATTATATTATAAAACTCGGCAACATACCACTCATACTCACCCAACCACATACTCAATCATACCACATCATAAAGTGTACACTGAAATCTTAATCACAGAAACAATGGGAGACTCGCTGCTAAACATGGGAGTGGTGTGAGTCCTGGGTGGCCCATTTTGGCCGGTAAGCCGACCCATGAGATACTCACGCAAGCGAAACACGGACCATGTAGGGTCAGTGGTGTTCAGTGAAAGTGCATTTGGCATGATCTACTGTGGATTATAATACATTGCAAACAAGGATATTTTCAAACAAAAGAATATTGTGATGAATATTTAGACTGTTTTTCCTTACTTCCATTGAGATCCGCACCATTTAATAACATTTTTTGTATGATTAGGATTTCCATGTACACTTTATGATGTGGTATGATTGAGTATGTGGTTGGGTGAGTATGAGTGGTATGTTGCCGAGTTTTATAATATAATACAATTTATTGGACATTTTAATATACAATTTACAATAAAGGAATTGGAATATAATAGTTGCAAGGGATTTCTAAGTACATATCCCCCGTACTTGAGGTTTGTGTAGGATTTTATATATGGCACAATCCTAAGATGCCATTAAAGAGCAATGGATGCTGGATGTTACATGTCTGCATTTGATTTTTTTTTTATTGTTTTTGGTCTATTCTATGAATGTTTTTGAATTGTAAAAGTGCCTAGGACCTAGGATAGTACAGTCTAGAAACTGCATGATAAATAAATAAATTTACTTAAGTATCCACTTAAGTAAAACAGAAAGTAATGACTAATAAGAATTCCAACCTCATTCTTACCTACAAGGAAACACTTTCCAAGAAAATATCAATTATTAAGCAAATATCCAGGCTAACAACAAATTACTTATGTTAATTGGCACCAATTAGGCTTGGAGGGTGCATCTGGTTGTGCGCCATTATATAACACTTGGCGCACAAACCCCATAGTGTGCCACTCAAAAAGGGGTGTGGCCATGGGAGGTGCCTGGGTGTGTCAAGGCATCCCGAAAAGTTGCGTGCCTGGTTGCAGAATAATGGGTCATTACACCCAACTTCAGAACCAACATTTACACCAGAGTGATTAGGATACGGGAATCGGAACTAAGCTCAAACCCTTTATAGCTCCGATCTTTTCCAGCGCCATTTATAGAATCCGGCCCTTAGCGTGCGTGGAAACCTTTACCGTGTCCCTTGGTAGGCCATTTCTTCTGCATTAGGTGCACATTAGCACCTATTCTAGCTTAGTAAAAGGGCCCTTAAATTCTCCTTCCTTCATTATTCTTTCCATCTCATTTCTCCTGCCCTTTGATTTTGACTGATAAAACTATTCCTGCTTTTGGATGATGAGCTGAGCGTATCACTGGTGCTAATTGAAAGTGCTGTATGACTGTAAGGGGGGTTCCCCTCTTTACTTTAGTTTCTTTTCTTCTTTTTTCTAATTATTTCCTTCCTTTCTCTGTAATGTTGACTTGAAATAGTTATTTTTCTTTTTATTGTTTAATTTTTAAGCTTTTTGATTTATTTTTGTGAATTATCTACAGTTTCTTTCTCTGGATTGCAGTATGGAAGCTGTTTTCAAAAATACATTTTAAAAAAAAATAAATATCTATTTCTGGGTGAAAATAGAAATGTAGATGACCTGTAGGAAGACTGTCACTTTTCATCTTTACCTGCGGTACAACCATGGAGTCCGTGATTCTCCTCTCAGCAAAATGAAAACATTCGCAATTTGGAATCTTATTAATGGAATCTCCCACATCTAAAGCCATATAACGAGTGTCGGTTGAGTCATGCATGTGCCATTCATTTTCTGGATCAGCCCGAGGCCTCAGCTCATCTCACTGAGTGTCATGTGAAGGGAGCAGCCCTCTCATCCAGTCAATTCTTTTTTTTTCTGCTTATCCATCATCACATCTTTACCCAATTCCACCTCCATTTCCCCATAAACAAGGTGCAGGAAATTTTACCCATTTGAGCTGTTCCTGTATCTGTTGCCAAAATAACACAGCAAATGGAGAAAAAAGAAAGAATTAGAAATCACGAGCTCTTTCCTTTCTGTCATGGGCAGGGCCTGCCTGATCTAGCTTTTGGCTTATGAAAAACACAATTACACAACGGATATGATTCAGCAGTGAGCACTTTATCTGGGCAACGGGAAGCATGCTCATTCATAAGCTCCACTCTTCCACATGTTTTAATGAAGCATTGAATTGGGAAAAAAGGGAGAGATATAGTAAGACAGTAAATGACAGCAGAGAAAGACCCACACAGTCTTGGCCACAGCTGCGCCCACCACTCTGTGCGGGCCCCCGTCACCCATGCTTAAATGCTGGTTGTCAAGTCTCCACCATTTCAACCATAGACACAGCCAAACCATGATATGTGGTTATAACCAAGACTGCAAGTATTGCTGACTGTATTCAACTTGCCAGTCAAGATCTTTTCCTCTTCCCCCTGAGCGGCACATTACTCGCAGCATGTACAAAAAAGTGATCTAAAAGACTGGAGTTGCCGAAGCTTCAATTGTCTTTTATCAATTGCAGGATACAGACCGTAGAAGTCTGGCAGGCATCGGCCTCAGTTTCCCCATACTGGATTTGACTGATCGTCTTTCAGTCTTTTGCCTTTTGTTGTTTTTCCATCCTCTTTCTATTTAGGCATCCCCGATGTCTGTCACATGCGTTTTTGCTCACTGTTTTTGACTCTACCACCCTGTCCACAGATACTAGGGGCTGTTCAGGGCAGAGAAAAGCACCTGTCTTCCTCAGCCTTTAGAAGCACTTAATGGGGGCCCTATAAACGGGGGCCCTATAAACAGTCCCAAGATGGGAGGGGGTAGGAAGGAGGACAAAATTGATCAAGGAGAAATTCACTTTAAATCCAAAGAAACATTCTGTAAGTCCTGAAAGAATAACTCCAGACACGTGAACTACTTTGGACAGAGGGATTTAATAATCTAAATATTTATGACATGGACTGAAACCCTTTTTCCGAAGTTATGCAATACACAGGAAGTTTAAATGTTATTACACACTGCGCCTTATTAGAGGCTTAAACAGATAAAATCCTAGCATCAGGTCTTGTATTAACTGCAAGATAGAGAGTGTTAGGGGACAGAGTTGTTGACTCTTGAGATCTCTGTATGGACACGTGCTATGGCAGGCATGAATTAAAAGCTGTTTAACATGTACAAGGTGAAGCAAACCCCCCCTCCCCCCCCAAAAACAGTAGCCCACTACAGGTTGTTTTTTTTTTTGCTGTTTCCCCCCCCCCCCCCCCAAAAAAAAAAAAAACAGGATAGCAGCTTATTGTTAATGACGTCACAGTATCATAGACTTCTGTCTGGGGAGCAATATTGGAGGCCTGTCACAAGCTTTACCCAAAGCTGCAAACAATCGCCAAACTCAAGGAAACGCAGTAGATGATCTGGGACAGCCTGCCACAGAGACCGATCGACAAGACTTAAGAACTTCCCAAAGTGACTGAAGGCCTGTGTTAAAGCTGGGGGAGGACACTTTGAGCATTCACAGTGACTGCAAAATTCTGACATGATTGGCATAATCAAAAGGGACGCCAAAGTTTTGTTGAGGACGTCCTCGCAAAACGTCCTGATGGAGGGGCAGGGAAACCCGTATTATTGAAACAAGATGGACGTCCATCTTTCGTTTCGATAATACGGTCGGGGACGCCCGAATTTTGGTCGTCTTTAGAGATGGTCGTCCCTAGACTTGGTCGTTTCTGATTTTCAGCAATAATGGAAACCAAGGACGTCCATCTCAGAAACGACCAAATGCAAGCCCTTTGGTCGTGGGAGGAGTCAGCATTTCTAGTGCACTGGCCCCCCTCACATGCCAGAACATCAATCGGGCACCCTAGGGGGCACTGCAGTGGACTTCATAAAATGCTCCCAGGAACATAGTTCCCTTACCTTGTCTGCTGAGCCCCCCAAACCCCCCCTAAAACCCACTACAATAGCCCTTATAGGTGAAGGGGGTACCTAGATGTGGGTACAGTGGGTTTCTGGTGGGTTTTGGAGGGCTCGCTGTTTCCTCCACAAATGTAACAGGTAGGGAGGGGGATGGGCCTGGATCCGACTGCCTGAAGTGCACTGCACCCACTAAAACTGCTCCAGGGACCTGCATACTGCTGTGATGGACCTGAGTATGACATCTGAGGCTGGAAAAAAAATATTTTTAAAGATGTTTTTTGAGGGTGGGAGGAGGTTAGTGACCACTGGGGGAGTAAGGGGAGGTCATCCCCGATTCTCTCCGGTGGTCATTTCGGTCACCTTTTTGTGCCTTGGTCATAAGAAAAACAGGACCAGGTGAAGTCGTCCAAGTGCTCGTCAGGGACGCTCTTTTTTTTCTATTATGGGTTGCGGACGTCCATGTGTTAGGCACGTCCAAGTCCCGCCTTTGCTACGCCTCTGATATGCCCCCTTGAAATTTGGCCGTCCCTGTGACGGAAAGCAGTTGGGGACGTCCAAAATCGGCTTTCGATTATACCGATTTAGATGACCCCTGTGAGAAGGACGCCCATCTTCCGATTTGTGTCGAAAGATGGGCATCCTCCTCTTTTGAAAATGAGCCTGATTGTTAATTGTATCATTTGAATTATATATTTTTACTGTGTTTTAGCTCAAACATTTTTAACACGCAAAAATCACTAGGTGGTAATGCTAAAATGTCAGTAACAGTAACTTACCTTAAGATAATTAAATATTTAATAGTCATACATAAGTATGATGACTAAATAAGTACATAAACTTTCTCATTTAAATTCAAAATGGTTGCTGAGAAAACGACAAAAAACTCTAGGGGATTAATTTTTTTTTGCTTAACTCTGTATGTTTGGTAAAGCAGATATACTGAAGCAGCACTGAGTGTGATTTAACTCTGTGTGCACTGCCTGGTATTTGTATGAATTCAACAAATTATAAATAAATGACATCACAAAAAGACCACCCAACTTTGCTGGATTTCTTTGGTACTAAAAGAACTCAAATATTAAATTGTTGATCTGTTGTTAGTGATCTGTAACCTGTCGTTAAAATCATCCACAGTACCTGAAGATTGGAGGGTGGCCAATGTTGCACCAATTTTTAAAAAGGGTTCCAGGGATGATCCAGGAAATTACAGACAAATAAGCCTGACTTCAGTGACAGGCAAAACAGTAGAATATAATTACGGAACACACGGACAAACATGGTTTAATGGGACAGAGTCAGCATGGGTTCAGCCGAGAGAGGTCTTCCCTCACCAATTTGCATCATTTCTTTGAAGGCATGAATAAACATGTGGCTAAAGGTGAGCCGGTTGATGTAGTGTATCTAGATTTTCAGCCTACCTCTGTTTCACGGATTTTATTTATTTATTTGTTACATTTGTATCCCACATTTTCCCACCTATTTGCAGGCTCAATGTGGCTTACATAGTACCGTGAAGGCGTTTGCCAACTCCAGTAGAGAAACAAATACAAAGTGATGTTGTAATCGAATAAGTGATGTTGTAATCGAATAATGTTCATATGTTACAGACACATTGGGAATTGAAGGTAAGGAGAGTAAGAGAGAAACTACGTTGGCTACCACTCAAGGAACGAATTGAGTTCAAGATCTGCACAACCATCCACAAAATCATCCACGCAGATGCCCCACTCTATATGTTAAACCTAGTGGACCTACCGCCTAGAAACGCCAAAAGATCGGCCCGCAAATTCCTTAATCTGAACTTCCCCAGCTGTAAAGGAATTAAATACAAACAGTCATACGCTACTACTTTTGCGTATAAAAGCACACAGATATGGAACGCATTACCCTTGGCCCTGAAAACTATGGACAATCTTACCAGCTTTTGCAAATCTTTGAAGACACATCTCTTCAACAAAGCCTACAAAAGACATCCTTAATAAATCATTCCTCAAACTACTCAGGTGCATCAAAAAAAACACCTCTCACAATACCTTACCTAGCACCTTGAATCTAAATCACCTACCTTCAGCCTATTATCGACTGTATTTAAGATCATGTAATGACTACATCATAACAACACTCTGTAAGCCACATTGAGCCTGCAAAAAGGTGGGATAATGTGGGGTACAAATGCAATAAATAAATAAATAAAATGTTCATTATGAACTTTGGTTACGTTGCTGTCATTCAGTGTGGGATTAGTAAAGCAAAAATGGGGTGCTCTCCTCTAGCTGTTCAATCTGATCTACTGGTGGAATGTTGAGAGGTTTTGCATTGTTTGGAAGGGGTGAGTCAGATCTTAAACTGCATCAATTACCCGCATATAGACTGGGTTAATGTAACATCTGTACACGCAAGGGACATAAGATTTCTTGATGAAATCAAGGACAGCTTCATGGAACAGCTAGTTCAGGAGCCGACAAGAGAAGGAAAAATACTAGACTTAGTCCTTAGTGGCGCTCATGATCTAGTGCAGGGGGTAACGATACGAGGGCCGCTTGATAACAGTGATCATAATATGATCGGTTTTGATATTGGCATTGAAGGAAGTGAAACTAGGAAATCAAGTACGCTAGCGTTTAACTATAGAAAAGGTGATTACGACAAAATGAGAAAAATGGTGAAAAAAAGACTGAAAGGAGCAGCTCGCAGAGTAAAAAACTTGCATCAGGCGTGGATGCTGTTTAAAAACACCATCCTGGAGGTTCAGGACAAATATATTCCACGTATTAGAAAAAAGGGAAAAAAGACTAAACGTCAGCCGGCGTGGCTAAACAGTAAGATAAAGGAAATCATTAGAGCCAAAAAACAATCCTTCAGAAAGTGGAGAAGAGAACCAACTGAAAGTAACAGGATAGATCATAAGGAATGCCAAGCCAATTGCAAAGCGGAGATAAGGAGGGCAAAAAAGGACTTTGAGAAGAAATTAGCGTTGGAAGCAAAAATACATAGTAAAAATTTTTTTAGATACATTAAAAGCAGGAAACCGGCCAAAGAGTCGGTTGGGCCGCTGGACGAAAATGGTGTTAAAGGGGCGATCAAGGAGGACAAAGCCGTAGCGGAGAAATTAAATGAATTCTTTGCTTCGGTCTTCACCGAGGAGGATTTGGGGGGGACACCGGTGCCGGAAAGAATATTTGAAGCGGGGGAGTCGGAGAAACTAAACAAATTCTCTGTAACCTTGGAGGATGTAATGGGTCAGTTCAGCAAGCTGAAGAGTAGTAAATCACCGGGACCTGATGGTATTCATCCCAGAGTATTAATAGAACTAAAAAATGAACTTGCGGAGCTACTGTTAGAAATATGCAATCTGTCCCTAAAATCGAGTGTAGTACCGGAAGACTGGAGGGTAGCCAATGTTACTCCGATTTTTAAGAAGGGTTCCAGAGGAGATCCGGGAAATTATAGACCGGTGAGTCTGACGTCGGTGCCGGGCAAGATGGTGGAGGCTATTATTAAGAATAAAATTGCAGAGCATATACAAAAACATGGACTGATGAGACAAAGTCAGCACGGATTTAGTGAAGGGAAGTCTTGCCTCACCAATCTAATGCATTTTTTTGAGGGAGTAAGCAAACATATGGACAATGGGGAGCCGGTTGATATTGTATATCTGGATTTTCAGAAGGCGTTTGACAAAGTGCCGCACGAAAGACTCCTGAAGAAATTGCAGAGTCATGGAATCGGAGGTAGGGTATTATTATGGATTAAGAACTGGTTGAAAGATAGGAAGCAGAGAGTAGGATTGCGTGGCCAGTATTCTCAGTGGAGGAGGGTAGTTAGTGGGGTCCCGCAGGGGTCTGTGCTGGGTCCGTTGCTTTTTAATGTATTTATAAATGACCTAGAGATGGGAATAACTAGTGAGGTAATTAAATTCGCCGATGACACAAAATTATTCAGGGTCGTCAAGTCGCAGGAGGAATGTGAACGATTACAGGAGGACCTTGCGAGACTGGGAGAATGGGCGTGCAAGTGGCAGATGAAGTTCAATGTTGACAAGTGCAAAGTGATGCATGTGGGTAAGAGGAACCCGAATTATAGCTACGTCTTGCAAGGTTCCGCGTTAGGAGTTACGGATCAAGAAAGGGATCTGGGTGTCGTCGTCGATGATACGCTGAAACCTTCTGCTCAGTGTGCTGCTGCGGCTAGGAAAGCAAATAGAATGTTGGGTGTTATTAGGAAGGGTATGGAGTCCAGGTGTGCGGATGTTATAATGCCGTTGTATCGCTCCATGGTGCGACCGCACCTGGAGTATTGTGTTTAGTACTGGTCTCCGTATCTCAAAAAAGATATAGTAGAATTGGAAAAGGTACAGCGAAGGGCGACGAAAATGATAGTGGGGATGGGACGACTTTCCTATGAAGAGAGGCTGAGAAGGCTAGGGCTTTTCAGCTTGGAGAAGAGACGGCTGAGGGGAGATATGATAGAAGTGTATAAAATAATGAGTGGAATGGATCGGGTGGATGTGAAGCGACTGTTCACGCTATCCAAAAATACTAGGACTAGAGGGCATGAGTTGAAGCTACAGTGTGGTAAATTTAAAACGAATCGGAGAAAAGTTTTCTTCACCCAACGTGTAATTAGACTCTGGAATTCGTTGCCGGAGAACGTGGTACGGGCGGTTAGCTTGACGGAGTTTAAAAAGGGGTTAGATAGATTCCTAAAGGACAAGTCCATAGACCGCTATTAAATGGACTTGGAAAAATTCCGCATTTTTAGGTATAACTTGTCTGGAATGTTTTTACGTTTGGGGAGCGTGCCAGGTGCCCTTGACCTGGATTGGCCACTGTCGGTGACAGGATGCTGGGCTAGATGGACCTTTGGTCTTTCCCAGTATGGCACTACTTATGTACTTATGTACTTATCTCTCATCCTGCCCACACTGGATACCCTGCACATTTCTTCAGGACAGTTAATGTGGATTGCAGGTGATACCACAGATTACAACCCATGACTCCATTAACTCTAATGCAACTATGTTCTACATGTAAGCTCTGTTATCTACCAGTTTTTACCTATTCTAGTGTGTATTGATCTCCCGGTAATACACTGAACCGGAGTCTATTTCGGGCTAATGTGGGTTATAAATGTCATAAATGAAGAAATAAATAAAATAAATAAACAAGCTCTCTCAATGTGATCAACTTCTAGTACCATCTATCTGAAACGCACGAGAAAGAAATGAGGGAAGGTATCATAACATGGAAATCTGGCTCTGGCTATGACTACAAAACGATGGCAAAACAGCTTTGAAAATGCATCATGATGTGACACTGTGCTGAAACCTCAGTTTTGGAGGCCATACCTTGCTAAGGACATAAAAAGACTAGAAGCCGTTCAAAGAAAAGCAACGAAAATGGTATGGATTTTGTGCTACAAGATGTAAGAGAAGAGACTTGATGACCTGAAAATATATTGTCAGGTTCTCAGGTTCAGAGCCCGCGGGGCCGGGCTCTGGAGCAAACGTGAGCCCTTGGGCTGCTGACGAGGAGCGACAGCAGCAGGCAATACCCACCAACCAATGCTGGGCAAGCCCACCGACACCGGCAGGGACTGCAGGCACCGCCCAGCGAGCCGGAATACACGGACTGGAACACGGGACTGGAATTCCCCGGACTGGAACACTGGACTGGAATCCCCCGGACAGGAGGACACAGGACTGGAACACTGGACTGGAGCACACCGGACTGGTCCACACAGCTTCACCTGCACTTAGCTACTAAGCCCCCCAGGAGTTGAGCTCCTGGGTTTGAGTAGCCGGCAGGACTTACTGGACGACAGCGGGACCAGGACTAGAACAGGCTGTAGCTAAAGTGCGCCTAACTCCTAAACTGACCAAAAGTGTTCCTAAGCCCGGCACCAACCAAAGAGCTCCTGAGCCCTCCACTAACAGCAGTGCTCTTAACAGAAACTAACAGGGGTGCCCCTACGCCCTACACTAACAGAAGTGCAGGGAAGCCACAAGGGAAAAGGAAGGGAAGACAAACGCCAGACCTAACACTGGTGCTTCCTAAGCACCAAGCTACAGCAGCTAAACATGGGTTCTCACCCCGGTGCTTCCTAAGCACCCAGCTACAGCAGCTAAACACAGGTCACGAGGAAAACTGGGGAAAGCACAAGGAAACAAGCAGGAAAGCCAAATACCCAAACAACAAAAGGTGCTTCCTAAACACTTATAACAAGGGTGCTCCCAACACCAAACTCCAGCACTGCACTAACAGCAGTGCTACACACCGTAGCAAAAGGGAATGCAGAGGAGCCAAAGGGAAAAACAGGGAAGTCAAACACACAAGTCACAAGTGCACACTGCACTAAACTAACCTGGACCTAAAGCAAGTAGCCAGAAGCAAACGTTGCGAAGGCTCTGAAGGAAGGAACACCACTTCCTTATCAAGGCCCTCCCTGATGATGTCACACTCCCTAGACCCAGGCAACAGCACACTGACCCAGAGAGCACACTGAAACCCATAGAGGCCCAACCCACACCAATGCAACACCGTGAAGCACTTGAAGCCAGTACACCCAAAGAGAGTTAGAGCAACTCAGACTACACCCACAGCTGCAGTGAAGTGAGACAATTAGCCCCATGCTGGCAGCAGCCGGCACAGAGAGAGAGAGAGCTAGCTCAAACAGGACAGAAAAACAGAACAGAAGCCAGCTAAAAAGCTGACCCCCAGGCAAAAGGTAAGTTTGAGAGGGGTTCTGACCATGATCATAACATATATACCCTGGAAAAAAGAAGAGACAGTGATGGTTTCATGCAGACATTCAAATATTTGAAAGGTATTAATATTGTTAAGACGGGGCTTCTTCTCCTGCTCTCCAGCAGGCCTCACTGGCCTGTGGCTCCTGAGCAGGACTCTGGCCGGTGTCTTCCCAGCACCCTGAACACACCAACCTTCAGGATCCTAGGTCCCTTGTTCACTCAGGGTGACCTTGTTCTTAATATGCAAATTAGATGTAGATTAGACAGTTCTCAACAACAGCATATTCATCAGGCAGCTCTTTATTCCAGTCCCCAGAGCACACTTCTTCCAGCTTAAACACTTTCACAGGTCTTCCCACTGAGCCCTCACAGGCAGACACCTGGGCCCAGTGCTAACAGCCCCTCTGGCCTGAACAGGCTGCTCTTCCCTCAATCTGAGGGTACAGCTCTGTCCTCCAGCCCCTGGCTGCTAGTTCCTTGTTCTTAATAAATAGCTCTATCTACACACAGTCCACCAAAAGTCCACAGAGTTCAGCCAGTACCTTTAAGGGGATCTTCTTCCTCCAGCTGCCAGGTCTCCAGCTCCTCTCTCTTCTCTTTCACCACTCAGGCAGTATAAGGTGGTTAATTAGCTTCTCAACCCCTTTAGACTCTTCCCCCTAATTCCAGGCCAGACCCAGCCCATAACCACCTACACCTGTTTCCAGCCCAGGACTCTCCTTGGTCCTAGCAACCTCCACCTGGACATTCCCCTACTGGCTCCCTCTAGTGACTTACCCCGGGCATTTCCCCCCATTTCTATGGAAACAGCGCCCTCTAGTGGCCCACCCAGGACAGGACAGCCCCTTACTCTTCACAATATACAAACAAACCTTTTCCAGAGATGGGAAGGTGACAGAACTAGAAGACATGAATTTGGGTTGCAGGGGGGGTGCAACTCAGGAGAGGGTGGTAGATACCTGGAATGTCCTCCCACAGGAGGTGGTGGAGAAGAAAACGGTAACGGAATTCAAACATGCATGGGTTAAACAAAGGAATCCTGTATGGAAAGAGAATTGAACCAAACAAGCTTAGCTATGATTAGACGACAACACCAGTAACTGAGACGCAAAGCCAAGTCCAGGGCAGGTATCTACGGCCTGTGCCCTGATTATGGCTGGACAGATTTGGATGGGCTGGTGTGTGGCTTCGATGACAGCTTCACCAGTTGGAGAGCAAGGCCAGTGCTGGGCAGACTTCTACAGTC
The DNA here is from genome assembly GCF_901765095.1 of Microcaecilia unicolor. Taxonomy (NCBI): domain Eukaryota; kingdom Metazoa; phylum Chordata; class Amphibia; order Gymnophiona; family Siphonopidae; genus Microcaecilia; species Microcaecilia unicolor. The sequence goes on from NC_044036.1 coordinate 1,551,476, forward strand.
TGTGATCTGAAAATGGCAAGGACAAATCAAGGTCACGTATACATATGTGATATCATATCTTACCTTTTAACCCTACCATCTGTTTTCTGTCCAATAGCCAATTCCTAATCCACACCAGAACCTTGCCTCCTATCCCATGACTCTTTAATTTTCTCAGGAGTCTCTCATGAGGAACTTTATCAAATTAGAAAACTAGAAGAACAGACAGATACACACAGAGGAGAAGTTTAAGAGAATGCCTGGTAGAAAGAAGGGTGAAAGCAAAATTACTCACCTGTAGCAGGTATTATCTTATGAATAACCATAATACATATATATTGATTTACTAGTAAAGCCATGGTGAACAGTGTAAGAGATATCATACCACTTGCTATGCCAATGGGCTTGTGATTAGAGAACACAAGTGGTACGATGATGATTCTCGACTCAGCCAGTTCTCTATGTTAAGTAACTGAAGTGTGGACTGAGCACCCTTAAAATATTTCTCCAAAGTGGTGGTGAGTGTGTTTGTGATTGTTAGTATTTTTATGTTTTATGTAATAAAAGTATATATATATGTGGTTTATTTCTAAACTGGTATAAAAATGTTTTCGTTTCATATTATATGTATCTTATTTTATATAGTATTAAAGTATAACTGCCAAATATTAGACCATTCTTCTAACTTTTGCAGATCCCTTTTCATGTTTTCCACTCCCTCCAGGGTGCCCACTCTGTTACAAATCTTGGTATCATCTACAAAAAGGCAAACATTACCTTTTAACCCTTCGGCAATGTCGCTCATAAATATACTGAACAGAAACGGCCCCAGCACCTTGAGGTGCTCCACTACTCACCTTTCCTTCCTCCAAGTAAATTCCATTGATCACCATCCTCTGGCATCTGTCTGTCGATCAGTTTCTAATCCAGTTCACAACTTTGGGTCTTAACTTCAGCCGGTCAAGTTTATTGAAGAGCCTCCTATGAGGAACCGTGTCAAGGGCTTTGCTGAAATCCAAGTAGATTACACCTAGCTCACATCCTCTATCTAATTTTCTAGTTGCCCAGTCAAAGAATTCAATCAAATTTGTTTGGCACGATTTACCTTTGGTAAAAACCATGTTGCCTCAGATCTTGTAACCCATTGGATTCCAGGAAATTCCCTATCATTTCCTTCAGCAATGCGTCCATTATTTTTACATTAGCAGAAGTGAGGCTTACCAGCAGTGCCGTAGCGAGGGCGGCTGACACCCGGGGCGGGACGCCGCTGCGCCCCCCCTCAGCGTGCCCCCTCCCCCCCGGAGCGCATTTTTAATTGATTTAAAAGTGAGAGGCGGGTGGGAGGGCTGATCTGCCCCCGAGTCCATGTCGCTGGGAGCTGCGTCGGCTCCGTTGGTTCCTTGGTCTCTCTGCCCCGGAACAGGAAGCAACCTGTTCCGGGGCAGAGGGAGCAAGGAACCAACGGAGCAGACACCCCCCCAGCGGCGTGCACCCGGGGCGGACCGCCCCACTGCCCTCCCCTTCCTACGCCACTGCTTACCAGCCTGTAGTTTCCCACTTTTTCTCTGTCACCACTTTTGTGAAGAGGTACCACATCTGCTCTTCTCGACTCCCACAGAATCTCTCCCGTCTCCAAGGATTTATTAAGCTAATCTTTAAAAGGACCCACCAAAATCTCTCTAACCTTCTTCAATATCCTGGGATGGATCCCGTCCAGTCCCATGGCTTTGTCCACCTTCAATTTTTCAAGTTGTTCACAGACACTTTCTTCTTTGAACAATGCAATATCTACTCCATTCTCATACGTACCTTTGTCAGCTGATCATAGTCCTTCTCCAGAATTTTCTTCCGTGACCACAGAAGTATTTGTTTAGCAAGTTCACTTTTTCCTCATCACTCTCCATATAGTAGTCCACAGCACCTTTCAGTCTCACAATTCCATTTTTAGCCTTCCTCCTTTCACCAATATACCTGAAAACTTTTTCATCCGTTATTCTTTTCTGTGTTCCTCTTCTTGAGTTTTTCTGTATTTTATGAATGCCAACTCTTTTGTCTTTATATTATCAGCCACTTGTTTGGACAACATTATTGGATTCCTTTTTCTCTTGCATTTATTTGCTCTCCTCACGTAAAGGTCAGTAGCCATTTCTATTCGGCCTGACCCACTGACTTTCCACTTCTCATATATCCTCCCATCTCATCAACTCTTTCTTCAGGTACTCCCCATTGTACTATATAGGCAGCATGTTTGAAATCCAGGACTTTGAGTTTTGAGTGGCTGCACTCCGCTTTAGCTGTTATATCAAACTGATGATCACTACTGCCCAGATGGGCACCCACTCGTACATTAGATACATTTTCCCCATTTGTGAGCACCAAATCCAGTGTCACTCCTTCCCTTGTGGGTTCAGTCACCAATTGTCTGAGCAGAGCACTTTGAAATGTATCAACAATCTCTCTACTTCTTTCCAATTCTGCAGATGGAACTTTCCAATCCACACCCAGCAAGTTGAAATCTCCAAGTAACAGTACTTCCCCTTTCTTTCCAAAATTTTGGATATCTACAACCAGATCTTTATCAAGCTGCTCTGATTGTGTTGGAGGTCTGTACACAACATCCATGTGGATAGTTTGCCTTTTCTTATCCATATCGCTTCTTCCTTTCCCTAGGCCCCTTACATTTCAGTCGCTTTAATATTGTTTCTCACATATAGAGTACTCCTCCACTTTTTTGACCATCTCTATCCTTCCTAAATAGATCATAGCCCGGTGTGTTTGCATCCCATTCATGGGAGTCATTTAACCATGTCTCCATGATAGCAACAATATCTAAATCTGCTTCTACCATCAGAGCTTGCAGATCATGAACTTTGGTGCTTCGACTGCAAGCATAAGAACATAAGAACAGCCATACTGGGTCGGACCAATACCAGTATCCTGCTTCCAACAGTGGCCAATCCAGGTGACAAGTACCTGGCAGAAATCCAATCAGAAACAAAAGAATCTCAGGCTCAAACATAAGAAGCAAACACCATAAAGAAAAACATGGTGGGCTCTTGACCGGACTGGAGGGTCTGGAGGAAAGAAATTAGCAGGTAAGGCCTAATTTCACCTTCCACAGCAACCCTCCAGACTGATCAAGATGCTTGTGAAGTACCACAGCAGTAAACCTCTAAGGGCAGGACCCCCAAAAAACAGAAATCAAAACCGCTGCTCCAAAACCAGCATCCTCTTTTGCCTGCACATCAATTCTATAATACTTCACAAAAGAATGCAAAGGAAGACCACACCGCTGCTCTGCAAATGTCCTGCAGTGGAACAAATGCCCAGTGTACCTGAATGCAACTCACCTTGAGCTACTAGTGTGGCATTACTTATGTACTTAGGAGGAAATGTCCTATTGTGGATTAAAAACTGGTTGAAGGATAGGAAACAGAGAGTGGGGGGTTAAATGGCCAGTATTCACAATGGAGAAGGGTAGTTAGTGGGGTTCCTCAGGAGTCTGTGCTAGGACCGTTGCTTTTTAATATATTTATAAATGATTTAGAGATGGGAGTAACTAGCAAGGTAATTAAATTTGAAGATGACACAAAGTTATTCAAAGTCGTTAACTCGCGACAGGATTGTGAAAAATTACAGAAGGACCTTACGAGACTGGGAGACTGGGCAGCTAAATGGCAGATGATGTTTAATGTGAGCAAGTGCAAGGTGATGCATGTGGGAAAAAAGAACCCGAATTATAGCTTCGTCATGCAAGGTTCCACGTTAGGAATTATGGACCAAGAAAGGGTTCTGGGTGTCGTCCTCAATAATACACTGAAACCTTCTGCTCAGTGTGCTGCTGCGGCTCGGAAAGCGAATAGAATGTTGAGTATTATTAGGAAAGGTATGGAAAACAGGTGTGAGGATGTTATAATGCCATTGTATTGCTCCATGGTGCGACCGCACCTTGAGTATTGTGTTCAATTCTGGTCACCGCATCTCAAGAAAGATATAGTACAGTTGGAAAAGGTGCAGCGAAGGGCGACTAAAATGATAGCGGGGATGGGACGACTTCCTTATGAAGAAAGACTAAGGAGGCTAGGGCTATTCAGCTTGGAGAAGAGACGGCTGAGGGGAGACATGATAGAGGTATATAAAATAATGAGTGGAGTGGAACAGGTGGATGTGAAGCGTCTGTTCACGCTTTCCAAAAATACTAGGACTAGGGGGCATGCGATGAAACTACAGTGTAGTAAATTTAAAACAAATCGGAGAAAATTTTTCTTCACCCAAAGCGTAATTAAACTCTGGAATTCGTTGCCGGAGAAAGTGGTGAAGGCGGTTAGCTTGGCAGAGTTTAAAAAGGGGTTAGACGGTTTCCTAAAGGACAAGTCCATAAACCATTACTAAATGGACTTGGGAAAAATCCACAATTCCAGGAATAACATGTATAGAATGTTTGTACGTTTGGGAAGTTTGCCAGGTGTCCTTGGCCTGGATTGGCCACTGTCGTGGACAGGCTGCTGGGCTCGATGGCCCCTTGGTCTTTTCCCAGTGTGGCATTACTTTTGTACTTATGTACTACTGAAAAAGGTGTGAGCAAAATGCAAAACAAATAAATAAAGTGGCAATTTTTAACACAGGACAAAGGAGTATCAGATATTAATAGCAGGAGCTAAGGGATCTCTTATAGCACAAAGCTATTCCAAATCCAAGCTCTATAGTGTTCATCAATCACTTGCCACCCATGTCCTCATTTTAATTTTATACATTAAACAATCTTTCATAAGACTTTCATAAATCTTAATCAATTTTCATAAACATAAACAAAAATTTGTTTGCATAGTTGTGCTGGTGTCAAGTTTTCCAGCGCTGAGTGTGATCTGCACTGTTGAAAGCTAAGTTGTCGCTTCTTTTTATTCAGAAATACACTTTTCTGCTCAGGTTTTGTTGTTCATTTTTGCAGCCTTGAAAGCTTTGCAAAGTTTTGTTTGTGTTTATTTATTTATTTGTGACATTTATATCCCACATTATCCCAAACAAGTTTGAGTTCAATGTGGCTTACAATAAACAGTATAGGATACATCACAAGAATAATGCATAAGAAAGTAATTTGTTATAAGAATCCAATTTTACAATATAGTATTATAAACTTACTGGGATAGCTAGGGATGTTTAATAATTAGAAAATCTATTATGAATGAGAAATTGTACATGAAGCAAAGAGAAGGTAAATGGTAAATGAGTAATGTCCAATTCAGTTAATAATTAGTTGTTTGAGATATGGTTGTTCTTTGTGAGGGTTTGTTTGAATAGGAACAATTTGAGGATTTTGCGGAATCTGGTATATTCCTGTATATTTCTTATTTTGGGTGGTAAAGGAGTTCCACCATTTGGTTCCCAGGTAAGTGAAGTCTGCAGAGTGGACAGTTTTGTAGATCATTTTTTTGCAATTTGGGAGGTGTAGTCTGAGATAATTTCTTGCATCATATTTAGTGTTTCTTTGAGGTAAGTTTATTAATGGTACCATATAGTCTGGAGCTGTGCCATTTAGGATTTGAAAGGTAAAGGTACATAATTTGAAGGTAATTCTCACTTTGATGGGAAGCCAGTGTAATTTGATTAATAAAGGGGAGGCACTTTCAAAACGAGAGATTTTGTATATGAACCTGACTGCAGTCTTTTCAGCCAATGGGAATAAGTCAGCATGCGTTCAGCAAAGGCAAGTCTTGCCTTACTAACTTATTAGGATTTTCTGAAAAACAAGTGGATAATGGTAAGTCATTTGATACAGTGTATTTGGAGTTTCAGAAGGTGTTTGGCAGTCCCTCATGAGAGGCTCCTGAGGAAATTAAGAAGTCTTGGGATAGGAGGCAATATCTTACTGTGATCTGGAAAGTGGCTAAAAGAAAGGAAACAGACAGCAGGACTAAATTGTGTGTTTTCTAAATGGAAAGGGATCAACAGTGGAGTGTCCCAAAAGATCTATACTGGGAACTATACAGATAGAAATGACGAGGGAGGTGATCAAATCTGCAGGTATCACTAAATTCTTGAAAGTCGTTAAAAGAGCAGACTGTGAGGAACTGAAGGGATCTTCACTCACCTGTGTCATGGCAGAGTACAGGATATAGGACAAACCCACAACACTTGTCGCCATTTCTGAGATTGTGTCTCTGTTCATCTTTAGTTCATCACTGCCCCTTTGTTTGAGATAAAGATCAAACACGCCCACAACACACAGGAGAGAAATCACATTATATCTGCCTCCCTACCACAAACATACATTTCAGCGCAAAGATCAGATCTAAGGTCCAAGGTGCACTTTATTTCATTATCTGCTTAGGGTCAGACCGTCAAAGGTGTAAAGTACAAAAATATAAGCAGTAATACAATTATAATTGAGGGACAACGTCAACCTTCTCTTACATGAGCACGCAGTACTGGAATTCATTGCCACGCAACCTGAAAACGATCCATGAGCAAAAAAACCTTCCGCAAACTACTGAAGACCCACCTCTTTGAGGAAATTTACGGAAAGAACCAAAACACATAAAACCGCACTCACTGTTCAATAATGCATCACTACAGCCACTCTGAATTCCCATCCCCTACCTCACCTTCTCATCTCTCGCAAACTTACCACACTCATACCTTACTCACAGAAAATGTATACCAAATGCTCGCCTGTTATTATATACCGCCCCTCCTGTTTCCCGCTGGTTCCCTCCAATGTATCGCCCCTTTTAGTTTCCCGTTCTTTCCTTCCAATGTCTCAATGATCTTTTCCATTGTTATATTCCTTGTTACAAGACTTGTCTCGTATAACGCTTCATAATGTAATCCATAACTGAGCTGTAACAAAATGTACTTCCAGTTTTCATAACGTATTGTAAGCCACACTGAACCCGCAAAAAGGTGGGAAAATGTGGGATACAAATGCAATAAATAATAATAATAATAGACAAAACAAGAGAAAGAAATAAAACAAAGTGAAACAAAGAAAAATAAAGAATGCTGCTAGTGCCCGATATGTGCCGAGGTGGGGGGTGGAGGGGGGGGAATGACTGCACAATCTCAAAGTGGTTAGATCAGCTATCAAATGCCTCCCAGAAGAGATGAGTCTTTAACAAAGCTTTGAACTTAGAAATGGCAAAGGCAAAGCGTTCCATATGGAGGTGCCCAAAACATTGAACACTGACCTACGAAAAGTGGTCAAAGGCACAGGGAGTCAACTGAGAGGACAGGTAAACCAGTGAGCCTGATTGCTCTATGGAGCAGCTTGACAGCAGTGTTCTGGTGCAATTGGTAATCGCTTGGTCTCCTTCTGGCCAACCTCTGCTAAGAGGTTACAGTAGTCTATACTTGCAAGGTCAAAAGTGAAGCTGTCTTAACTGTAGAGGAGACAAATTATTGAAATGTGAGATCATTCCCTCCTCCCCTCAACACTTCCCAACAAAAAGCATTAGGCCAAAGACTATAGCGGTCCTCAGCCCCTCGATATCCGACACATGGCCCTCCTTACTCACCATGCAACTCCAGGGGTAGGGCAGCAGTTCCTCCCCTCCTTCTGCTGGGCCCCAGTCCAGTGTTCATGCTCTCCACTCCTGACAGTCAGAGCCTGGGCATCATACCCAGCTGGCTCCGTCTATCCACCTGCTGCTTCCTGTGGAAAAAGGGGGAAATATCACTGGAGAGCTGGGCAACTTCTCTATCACCCCCTATTAAAGAAAAATTTCAAGCCTCAGGTTTCCTTCCCAGAACTCCCAAATCTCACCAAACAGCGTATGACATCCGGTGCATATCCACCAGTACCTAAATAACAGTTTTCCTCCCCAAATATGAAAATCCCATCCACAATATCTTAGTAACTCTTTCTGACCCAGAATAGCCAGTGCCCACCTACCAGTATCTCAGAAACATTTCCTGACACCCAATACCCGGGGCCCTACCAATATCTCAATAACTTCTTGTCCTAGAATACACTTGACTTCTACTAGTATCTGAGTAAGTCTTCCTGTCTCACAGTACCCAGTGCCCATGCATTAGTATCTCAATAACTCTTCCTTTTCAGAATACCAGGTGCCCATCTACCTGCATCTCAGGAAATCTTCTCGTCCCGCAATACCTGCTGTCAATCTACCATTATGTCAATAGCTCTTCCTGTCCCAGAATACCCATACACAGTGTCCATCTACAGGTATTTCAGTAAGCCTTCCTGTCTCACATTACCCATTTCCTATCCACCAGTATCTCAGTAACTCTTCCTGTCTTACTTTACCTGGTGTCCATCTACCAGTATGTCTACTGTTTTACTACTTATCATTTCTGTCACTCTACTAGATGCACGAAGAGCTGTACACTATACCTTGGTTCAACGAAGAACTGAAACTACTAAAAACACATGTTAGGAGACTTGAGCGAGCATGGAAGAAAATGAAAGATGAACAGACACTTCATGCATGGAAACAACAACAAAGAAAATACAAATACTCAATTAGACAAACCAAAAGAGCATACTACAAAACTAAAATTGGGCCTGACTACAAAGACGCACATAAACTCTACCAACTTGTGAATAAACTAATAGACACCACACCAGTTACCACAACCAGCACAGACACCCCATCGGCAGACAATCTCGCCAAATACTTCAATGAGAAAATTATAAAACTACGAGCCACACTACCATTCAATACTACTGATCACGAAAAATTTATGGATTGCCTGGATCCAACTCCCGATGAATACCCAGCAGATCGAATCTGGATTAAATTCGATCTACTAACTGAAGAAACCGTCGCTCAAGCAATCAACAAATTCTCCAAAACTCACTCCAAACTGGATATTTGTCCCAGCAACCTAATAAGGTCAGCCCCCAAATGCTTCATAACAGATCTCACGTCACACCTGAACTACATGCTACAACACGGACTTTTCCCTGAGGACAAAGGAAATATACTACTCACACCTATACCCAAAGACTTAAAGAAAAAATTAAACGACACAACCAACTACCGACCAGTAGCATCCATCCCCCTGATCGTCAAACTAAAGGAAAGTATGGTAACCAAACAACTTACCAACTACTTAAACAAATTCACAATATTACATGAATCACAGTCAGGATTCCGATCCAACCATAGCACTGAAACAGTGCTAACCTCTCTCATAACCAAATTCAAACAACTAATTGCAACCGGAAACAATGTGCTGCTCCTACAATCTGATATGTCCAGCGCGTTCGACATGGTCAGCCACCACATACTCTCGAACATCCTAGACTACTTCGGGATTGGAGGAAACGTACTAAGATGGTGTAATGGCTTCTTAACAGCAAGAACTTATCAAGTGATTTCAAAATCAAAAACGTCAACACCATGGAAACCCGAATGTGGAGTACCACAAGGATCACCGCTCTCACCAACCCTTTTTAACTTAATGATGACACCTTTAGCCAAATCGCTATCCAACAAAGGACTCAACCCGTACATCTATGCAGACGATGTCACGATATACATCCCGTTCAAACACGATCTAACCAAAATCACAAATGAAATCAAACATAGCCTCCAAATAATGAATTCATGGGCGCACGCATTCCAACTAAAGCTAAACGCAGAAAAGACACAGTGGCTCATCCTATCTTCACAATATAACACAAATAAACACAATACCATAAACACCCCAGACTACACCCTTCCGGTCTCTGACAGTCTGAAAATTCTGGGAGTCACAATTGACCGAAATCTCACACTCGAAGACCATGCGAAAAATACAGCAAAGAAAATGTTCCACTCAATGTGGAAACTTAAAAGGATCAAACCTTTCTTCCCAAGGGAAATATTCCGCAACCTGGTACAATCAATGGTGCTAAGACACTTAGAGGCATATTTTCAAAGCACTTAGCCTCCCAAAGTTCCATAGAAACCTATGGAACTTAGCCTCCCAAAGTGCTTTGAAAATATGCCTCTTAGACTACTGTAATGCCATTTATGCCGGATGCAAAGAACAAATCATTAACAAGCTTCAAACAGCCCAAAACAAAGCAGCCAGACTCATATTTGGGAAAGTGAAATATGAAAGTGCCAAACCCCTAAGAGAAAAACTACATTGGCTTCCATTAAAAGAACGAATTGCGTTCAAAGTTTGCACCCTGGTCCACAAAATTATACACGGGGAAGCCCCAAACTATATGTCAGACCTTATAGACCTACCTACCAGGAACGCAAAAAGATCAGCTCGCACATTCCTCAACCTCCACTACCCCAACTGTAAAGGACTAAAATACAAGTCCACATACGCAACCGAAGGCCATAAAAACAATGCAAGACCTAGCTATCTTCCGAAGGCTACTGAAAACTGACCTATTCAAGAAGGCATACCATAAACAACCATCCTAATTACTAAATAATAAGACTGATCATGAACTAGACAGAACCAAACTTTTACCACCTGACTGACTAACCTCATTGCTATTAATGAAAAGCACTACCACTTTAACCCTAATGGCGAAAATGATTTATCTATAAGTGATGACCTAACATAGGTTACAATCCAACCTATTACTCAGGAATTTATATGCAATACCATAGCGTATTATTCTTTACCATGTATGTACGCACCTTAATGCAATACCATTTGTAATTATGTTAACCGGAAATGGCAATTGCCATTACGGTAAATGTAAGCAACATTGAGCCTGCAAATTGGTGGGAAAATGTGGGATACAAATGCTACAAATAAATAATAAATAAATAAATAAATAAATGTAAGAGGGAGTCCCTGCTTAACAGTGCTTACAATCTAATCAAGACAAACAGGGATTAGGGAATTAACTTACAGATAGGCTCATTTTCAAAGCACTTAGCCTCCCAAAGTTCCATAGAAACCTATGGAACTTAGCCTCCCAAAGTGCTTTGAAAATATGCCTCTATGTAACATAGTAGATGACGGCAGAAAAAGACCTGCATGGTCCATCCAGTCTGCCCAAGACAAACTCATATGTGTATACCTTACCTTGAATTTGTACCTGTCCTTTTCAGGGCACAGACCATATAAGTCTGCCCAGCAGTATTTCCCGCCTCCCAACCACCAGTCCCGCCTCCCATCACCGGCTCTGGTACAGACCGTATAAGTCTGCCCTCCCCTATCCTTGCTTCCCAACCACCACCCCCTCTTCCCCCCACCTGCTCCGCCACCCAATTTCAGCTAAGCTTCTGAGGATCCATTCCTTCTGCACAGGATTCCTCTATGCATATCCCACGCATGTTTGAACTCCGTTACCATTTTCATCTCCACCACCTCCCGCGGGAGGGCATTCCAAACGTCCACCACCCTCTCCGTGAAAAAATACTTCCTGACATCTTTCCTGAGTCTGCCCCCCTTCAATCTCATTTCATGTCCTCTTGTTCTACCGCCTTCCCATCTCCGGAAAAGATTCGTTTGCGGATTAATACCTTTCAAATATTTGAACGTCTGTGTCATATAAGTACATACTACTACTACTACTACTTCTTAACCTTTCTAGAGCGCTACTAGGGTTATGCAGCGCTGTACAATTTAACAAAGAGAGACAGTCCCTGCTCAAAGAGCTTACAATCTAATAGACAAGTGAACGGTCAGTCCGATAGGGGCAGTCAAATTGGGGAAGTCTGGATTCACTGAACGTATGAACATAAGTTCATAAGTATTGACATACTGGGAAAGACCAAAGGTCCATCAAGCCCAGCATCCTGTTTCCAACAGTGGCCAATCCAGATCACAAATACCCGGCAAGATCCCAAAAATGTACAAAACATTTTATACTGCTTATCCCAGAAATAGAGGATTTTCCCCAAGTCCATTAATAACGGTCTATGGACTTTTCCTTTAGGAAGCCGTCCAAACCTTTTTAAAACTCCGCTAAGCTAACCGCCTTTACTACATTCTCTGGCAACGAATTCCAGAGTTTAATTACACGTTGAGTGAAGAAAAATGTTCTCCGGTTCATTTTAAATTTACTACATTGTAGCTTCATCGCATGCCCCCTAGTCCTAGTATTTTTGGAAAGCGTGAACAGACGCTTCACATCTACCCGTTCAACTCCATTCATTATTTTATAGACCTCTATCATATCTCCCCTCAGCCGCCTTTTCTCCAAGCTGAAGAGCCCTAGCTGCTTTAGCCTTTCCTCATAGGGAAGTCGTCCCATCCCCTTTATCATTTTAGTCGCCCTTCTCTGCACCTTTTCTAATTCCACTATATCTTTTTTGAGATGCGGCGACCAGAATTGAACACAATATTTGATGGAGCGATACAAAGGCATTATAACATCCTCATTTTTGTTTTCTATTCCTTTCCTAATAATACCTAACATTCTATTTGCTTTCTTAGCCACAGCAGCACACTGAGCAGAAGGATTCAACGTATCATTAACGACGACACCTAGATCCCTTTCTTGGTCCGTGACTCCTAATGGGCAACCTTGCATGACGTAGCTATAATTCGGGTTCCTCTTTCCCCCATGCATCACTTTGCACTTGCTCACATTAAACGTCATGGTGGGATAAAACAGACCTATGTTCTGAACAAGTGAATAGGAGTTAGGAGTTAAAAGCAGCCTGAAAAAGGTGGCCTTTTAGCCTAGATTTGAAGGTGGCCAGAGATGGAGCTTTACTACTGACCCAGGCATATGGTGCAGCAAGGTAAGTTCAGTATTTGTGTGCAGGAGCACCTGCTGCCCAAAAATGAGCATCTCAGTAAGATATCCTGTGTCAGAAGACCATGCAGCTTGTGTTCAGGTTAAACAGCTGATACCTACCCTTGGTAAAATTAAGACAGTGCAGGCAAAAGACTATTATGCACCTGCTTCCATGTTTCTCTGGTCCCCTCTATGTAGACACAGACTGACCTCCAATAGTACATTTATGAACTGTTAAAGTGGAAAGGGTGCCCTGACCTCAGCTACTCAGAAAATAAATTGTCCAATAGAAAGGTATAAGTAAGGGAGGGTGAATTTCTTGGATACCAGAGGTCTAGATGTTTAAGTGCATCAGAATGGGATCTGACCGTGTTGCTGGTGTGATCTGTGGATTTGTTTGGGGGGGGGGGGGGGGGGGAGAGCAGAGCTATAAGTTTTTTGCACTGACCTGTGGCTCCCGTCCCGACCACGATCTGAAACTTTTCCCTCCAGCAGACTGACTGGGCCTTTCTCCGGACCAGGATCTGGGTGTCCCCGTTGCAGTATAAGAAGGGATCTGAGCGTAAGATGCGATCCCGGGATTCCGGTGCCGAGCAGCAGCAGAGGAGACCTGGGTGTCCTCCTGGCACAGTGCAAGAGTCGGCGGCCCCTCAGCCCGGGGGGTGGCAAGAAGTGGCCTCTGCTTCCCGGGGACGTTCCATCGCAGCTCTGCGAAGCCATCAGCCTCCTGTGTCCTGAACCTGCAGCCCGGTGTCAAATTCCTTCCAGCAGCGCCGTCACCTGATCGCCCGGGGAGGGGGAGGGAAATGCACGGGGGCTCTTGAGCTTGGGGTGGGAGGGAAGAGCAGGGGCTGAAGGCCGGGGAGTCTTTGTTTACTGCATAGTAAGGACACGGCCGGGCTACATATGCCCTCCCTCATTTCAAATGAGGAGACAGTTCTGGAAAATGCTTTCAAGAAGGGAGTCCTGGAGCTGAATCAGGGCTGGGGAGGGAACGGAGCAAATGCGACCTTGCTTGGCCTGGGGCTTTTCTGCACATTGATGCAATTGTTTGGCTTCGGAAGTTTAGGTGTCTAAAAGTGACTTTAGCAACATGTCTGGAATCTGCAAGGGGAATAGCCTGCTTGCAGCTCTTCTGAGGGACTCACGCCTACGCTCCTGCCCCAAATGTGTGGCCAGTGGCCCCTTCCTTGACAGGCTTGATAAGACACAGATGGAGGAGGAAGGGGACAATCTGAAACACAACACAGGTCAGTGGGCTCCCAGTGATTTATGGGGAAGGAGAGGGGGATGTGAATGCTGATGGCAGGAATACTAGAAGAGGAGAAGACTGCTTGGGAAACGGTAGAGAAAGGGTTAAGGTTTAGGGGTGGGGTGGGGGACAGTGTTTTGTGGAGTTCTACAGGGGGTTGGTGTTGAGGAGATGCAGGGTACATGCTATGGGGCGCAAAACAAGGGAAATGAAGGCGTAAATAAACATGTGGATAAAGGTGTCCTGGTTGACGTAGTGTATCTAGATTTTCCAACAGCTTTTGACTCCTGAGAAAATTAAAGAGTCATGGGATAGGAGGCAATGTTCTGGTGTGGATTAGGAATTGGTTATTGGACAGAAAACAGAGGGTAGGGTTAAATGGCCATTTTTCTCAATGGAGGAGCTCAGGAGGGTGAACAGTGCAGTGCCACAGGGATCTGTACTGGGACCGGTGCTAATTAAGATGATACATTAGCCCCAATTAATATGACTTCAAGACGCCATAGTGAATCATGGTTCACGAAGTCACTTCAACTAAAATGTGAAGTCAGGCAGGCAGAGCGTCATTGGAAACGTCGACCATCCTCCATTACTTTAGCTAATTACAAAGACACTGCAGTCATTCAAATTAGCTGTACAAACTGCTAAAAAGACAGCCTCCTATACCTTAAATTACCAAAGCCCTGAATACTGCGACAAGTAGACAACCTGGAACTAATCTTCCTTCAAAATCAGGAACTTGCAGGTTTTTTTCCATAGTAAGGTCACTTTACCCCCCGTTAAATACGATATAAGATCAACTGAATGCACAAAACATGGACTGGAAAAATTCCTCATTTTTAGGTATAACTTGTCTGGAATGTTTTTACGTTTGGGGAGCGTGCCAGGTGCCCTTGACCTGGATTGGCCACTGTCGGTGACAGGATGCTGGGCTAGATGGACCTTTGGTCTTTCCCAGTATGGCACTACTTATGTACTTATGTACTTATGTACCATTGAGCACGTTTTCCACCTTCAGTAGCCACTCTGAGTAAACTAATTTCAGGAATGAATCTTACTACAGCCCTACATGACCCTGTACCTTCAAACCTTCTTAAATGATTTTTTTTTTTTTACTCACCTCCACCCTTTTCTCTTATAGATGATCTCCTCAACCCTTTCATCTGGGACTGTTCCTGATTTGGAAACTTGCTGCCATCAGACCTAAACTGAAGGATAGTTTCCAAACCACTTACAGTTAGTAGCAGCAGCTAATTTCCCTTTTGTCATGGAAATAATTGAGACAGTTACTTTTTTCTCAGCTTCAAGACTTCTCAACAAAAACTAATACCCTTCATCCAAACTAAACAGGATTTCGTACACATCACAGCACTGAAACCACCTTGTTAGCAATCACTACGTCCATCTATCGCCAACTGGATGCTAATAGCTCTGTACTTATCACTTGATTTAACGGTGGCATTTGATCTGATACACCATACCATTCTACTAGACAGATTATCACAGCACAGCATTCAAATAGTTCCAGTCAAATCCTTTCAACCACCTCTATGTAGTCCACTTCATTCTTACTACACTCGGGAGTACCACAAGGTTCTATCCTATCCCCAATGCTTTTCAACATACCCATGGCACCTTTCCTCACTTTGGCACAATCACTAGGATTTACTATCTACGTATATGCAGACAACATTCAGTTACTACATACTTTAGATCACCACAACTCTACAGTAATTGCTGCTGTTAATTCTAAATTGATGCAATTGACATCATGGCTGCAGAATAATAGCGTTAAATCCAGAAAAATCAAGATGTATCCTATTCTCATACTCTCCAAATACTATTCTAACACACTGTGATAAAACAGTGGGTTTTTAAGTCTGTAAAACTGTATTTCATGAAGTGTATTTCTCTAGTTTGGTCAGCGGGTGGTGTTTCCTTACTTTAAAGCTGTTACAGAGTAATGACTGTTTTTGATTTAGTCTAACACAGATATGTATTTATTTATTTATTAGGATTTATTTACCGCCTTTTTGAAGGAGTTCACTCAAGGCGGTGTACAGTAAGAATAGATCAAATATGAGCAATAGGCAATTAGAGAAGTAAAAATATTCGAAAACAATACAAAGTATGGCATGGGATACTAGCAATGACAACACAGTACGTAATAAAACATTATAACTGGTAGTGAAGGGTAAGGCAAAGTTGTAACATATAGATGGGTACGAAAGTAGGAAGAATTAGAAAGTAAGGTGACTGATTTGAAGAAAGTTGCACATGGAGGAGTGGATAAACATGTCCCTCTGCAGTATGTGCAGCCCGAGTCACTCCTTGTGTGTGTGAGTGAGACTAGTGGCGTACCAAGGGGGGGGCGGTGGGGGCGGTCCGCCCCGGGTGCACACCGCTGGGGGGCGCCGTGGCGCGCCCCTGTCGGCTGCGACTTCGAATCGCTATGCTAAATTCTCTCGTTTGCTGCAGCTCCCTCCCTCTGCCCCGGAACAGTTTACTTCCTGTTCCAGGGCAGAGGGAGGGAGCTGCAGGGAATGAGAGAATTTAGCCTAGTGATTCGAACTCACAGCCGACAGGTGCGCGCTGCGGCACCCCCCCTAGCAGCGTGCACCCGGGGGGGGGTGTCATTTCGCCGGGGGGGGGGGCGCTGCACCGGGGGGGGGGGGGCGCATCGGCGATCCGCCCCGGGTGTCGTCGACGCTAGGAACACCACTGAGTGAGACTAACAAGTTAGTTACTTCTTCCGTTAAAAGCTTGGTTGAAGAGCCAAGCTTTCACCTGCTTCCTGAAGTAGAGATAGTCTTGTGTTAAGCAGAGCCTTTCAGGCAATGCATTCCAGAGTATGGGGGCTACTCCAGAGAAGGCTCGCTTGCTGGTATCACATTGTGTAATGTCTTTTGGAGAGGGTGTAGTTAGTGAAAGTCCTTGGGAGGACCTTAGTGTCCTTGGCGGTGTGTGGAGGATCATCCTGTTCTTTAGATACTCAGGGCCATTTCCTTTCAGGACCTTGAAGATCAGACATAGAGTTTTAAATTTAGCCTTGTATTGTACTGGTAGCCAATGAAGTTTTTGCAAAAATGGTGTGATGTGGTCACATTGCTTGCAACCTTCTATGAGTCTTGCTGCTGCATTCTGAATCAACTGGAGCTGGTGCAGGCCCTTTGTAGTCAGACCATTGTATAGTGCATTGTATAGGAACAATCTTCCTTTACCCATACGCCATGCCCCCTCCCTACCCATCTTCAAATCTCTGCTTAAAACTCACCTCTTCAATGCTGCCTTCGGCGCCTAACCGCTCAAGAAATATAAAATGCCCCAATCCATCCACCCTATCAGATTAACTGTTCACTCGTCCTCTAGATTGTTCACTTGTCTTTAGATTGTTCTCTTGTCTTTTAGATTGTAAGCTCTTTGAGCAGGGACTGTCCTTCTATGTTTGAATTGTACAGCGCTGCGTAACTCTAGTAGCGCTTTAGAAATGTTTGTTGTTGTTGCATTGCAGTAATCCAGTCTTGATGTTACCATGGCATGCACAACTGGGATAAGATTTACCGTCTCGATGTAAGGAGAGAGGCAGCATAGCTGTCGCAAATAGTAGAAGCAGCTCTTGAAGGTTGCTTGGATTTGGGGAATCAGAGTGTTGAATCTAACTGTATTCCAAGGTTCCTGACTAGTGATTTGAGGGGGAGTTCATACTTCCCAAAAGTGATTTTGATGTCAGGTATGTATCCACTTGTGTTAGAGACCCAGAGAAGCTTGGTTTTACTTGGGTTCAGGGAAAGTTTGTTGTGTTTAGCCCATTCTTGAATTGATGTTAGACAAGTGATCAGTTTATTCAAGGCTGTAGGTAAGTCAGGTTCAATGGTATGAGTAGCTGCACATCATCCGCATAGATGTAGAACTGAGTGTCCATTGACTGAATCAGCTCAGCTGGTGGCTTGAGGTAGATATTGAACAGAATAGGTGACAGTATCGATCCTTATGGTACCCCACAGGTCAGTGTCCATGATGGTGATGAGTTGCTGCCAATCATTATGGATTGTTGCCTGTCTGATAGATAGGATCTGAACCAGGCAAGTACTGTTCCATTGATACCTGTTTCTGTCAGTTGTGCTAGCAAGATATCATGATCCACAGTGTCAAAAGCTGCTGAGAAATCTAGCAGTACTAACATCGAGGCAAATCCCTTGTCTCGGTTTTTGTGAAGATCATCTAGCAGGGATACGAGGACCGTTTGTGTTCCATAACCAGGTCTGAATCCAGATTGACATGGATCTAGCTAGTTACTCTTTTCTAGCCATTCATTAAGTTGAACACAGACTGTTTGTTCTATGAGTTTCCCTAGAAACGGGATGTTGGATACTGGCCTGTAACTTTCAAGTTTGTCCTGGTCAAGGTTGTATTTCTTCAGCAGAGGGCAAACCACTGCCCTTTTTAATGCTGTTGGTAGTTGCCCAGTAGAAAGAGAGGTGTTCACAATTTTTATGGCGCCTTCTTGTCTGCTGCACTATCTTTGATGGGCAGGGATCGAGGGAGCAGGTAGTTGGTCGAAGGTCTCTTAGGATTTTGTCAAGGCTGGCCTCTGTCATTAGGTTAAAAGTGTTCCATCTGTCTCTGTTAGGAGGGGGTGAGTTTGTGCACCCCTGGTTCACTGGTTGGGCACTGGGTGGGATTGCCTGTAAATCCTGGTGGAGACTTTTAATTTTGTTGGCAAAGTATGCAGCAAAATCATTGCAGTTCAGTTTAGGCTGTTTCTGTTGTGGGGGTTGCAGTAGGCTGTTTACAGAACAGCTGCTTGGTTGAATTGGCAGCCTGTGCAATGCATTGAGAGAAATACAGTTTTTTGGTTGCTGTTAAGGCTTGGCGGTACTTTGCCATGTGCTTCCTGCAGTTTAGCCTGTCTTCATCCAGGTGAGATTTGCGCCATCTCCTTTCCAGTTTTCATCCTTCGCGTTTAAGGATCCGAAGTTCTGGAGAAAACCAAGGTAAGCGTTTGTGAGTGGGGCATAAGACCTTTTTTTTAGTGGTGTTGTTTTCTCTAATTAGACCACAGTGTTTTTTTCCATGACACACATTTATTTCATATGTGATATTGGAGGATTTACATCATATGGATCCACATGCAGAAGATTCACATTATAATTTACTTTGTGCTGAGAAGGCTTTTCCATCATTTATATATTTTATCATATGTTACATAGATATGCAATTTTTTGGCTTGTACATTTATTTATAGTTCATTTACATGTTATGGTTGCTTTTTCATAGATTTTGGATCTGATACAGCTCCCCTACTACTACTTATCATTTCAATAGCACTACTAGACATACACAGTACTGTACCCTGGACATAAAGAGACTGAAAGATCTGTCGCTAAGGGACTATCTAATTAGGACAAACAGGACAAGAGATAAGGGAATTACTAAGGTGGGAATGATAAAACATGGGAACTGAACAAGTGAGTAAGGGTTAGGAGTTAGAAACAGCATCAAAAAGGTGGGCTTTTTTTTTAGCCTAGATTTGAAGACGGCCGGAGATGGAGCTTGACGTACCAGCTCAGAAAGTCTATTCCAGGCACTTTTGTAATCGCATACCTCATTATTCATGTTTTCTTTTTCATTTTGTTTTTGATTTTGTATATTATTTGCTTATATTTTATTTGTATGGTCATATTGTCATATTATTGTCTTGTAGCTTTTATGGCCTCCTGAGGAAGGAAGTGTCGAAACATGACTCATGTCAAGTCCTATATGCAAGTTTCTGTAATAAAGAGCTTCTATATTTGGACTATTTGCTCCTTTGTCTGGTACTTTCCACCATATTTTGCCACTAGTCTGTTGATTGTGCCTTTGACATTACCATGCATTGTATATTAATGCAAAAGGTAAGGGGGATTGGTGTTACAGCAAATCTATTAAAATGGTTTCATTTCTATTTATCAAATCAGAGTTGATAGATGTGTTTTAGAGATAAGAACTCTCAAGTGGTTTGATTTGAGTAGAGGAATCTCAAGTGATCTGTTTTACAATAATTAGTTTTAACACCAGTAGCTTCTTTAAAAAAAACAGCAAGATTATTCAAAATGTACTAGTTAGGTTACTGATTGGAGTTAAGATATCACAAGCATTTTTAAAAATGCTACACTGGCTCCCAGTAGCTTGGAAAGAAAAAATCAGCATCTTGATACTTTTGTTTAAAGTACTGCAGCTGGCAGCATAATTACCTCTACGTGAGGCAGTTCAGAGGAAGGTGATTCAGAGGAAGGCACTAAAATGGTACAGGGTTTGTGCCATAAGAGACTGGAGGACTTGAATATGTATACACTAGAGAAAAGAAGAGAGGTGATAAGTACTTGAAAGGTGTTAATATTCAAACAAACTTCTACCATAGGTGTAGTAGAACTAGAGGACATGAATGGAGGTTGCAGGGAGGTAGACTTAGGAGTAACGTCAGGAAATACTTTTCACAGAGAGGGTAGTAGACATGATAGAGTCAAAAACTGAGCAAATTAAAAAATGCGTGGGATAGATACAAGGGATGCCTTAATAGAAAGAGGATGGAAACACAACATGGCTGTTGAGGTGTTATCTTGGGCAGGAGTAGTGGGAACTGAGGTCAATGCCGAACAGAATTCAACGGTCTGTGACTCACAAATGGCAAAAGACAGGTGAAGCTTTGGTTGCTCCAGTGCTGTATTTATTTATTTACTTATTGCGTTTGTATCCTGCATTTTTCCACCTACTGGCAGGTTCAATGTGAGAGAAGTGTTGAGCCAGGTTAAGTCCTTTAAGTCCTCAGGATGTTCAATGGGGTTTACATGATTCATTGAACGATAGTTATTAGTTACAACATAGTCGGATAAGGTTACAACATTGGTCAGGCAGGGTTACAGTTTGGGAGGAAGTGGGTATGTTATAGAGTCTACACAATAAGTAATGGATAGCTTAGAGAATGTATGAGTCAATGGAATTGTAATGGGTCCTGGTTGAGAATATTTAGGGAGGTTAGAATGGGTAGAGTTATAGGATTCGGGAGGTGTATTAGGTGTTTGGATTCGGTTTGGTCACTGATCTTGTGCCTTTTCCATTCAGCTGCCTAATGTATGGGTAGATATGGTCGGTCAGCTGGATGATTAGGTAGGTTCAGCGGGGATGTGTCTTCTGAAGAGGTGAGCCTTCAGGTGCTTTCAGAAGGTTAGATAGTTTTTATTTATTTGTTGCATTTGTATCCCACATTTTCCCACCTATTTGCAGGCTCAATGTGGCTTACATTTCTGGAGTGAGAGATACAAGTGGTATTACATTAGAGATCATGATTGGCATAGTAGATTAAACAGTCAAGTATAAAGAGTTCATATTTGGAATTAGAGATAAAGTGGTTGTTTGTGCTTTTCGTGCCACGCCTCCAGAGTCTCTAATCACAGCTGGGCACTACTCACACAATACAATCCCCTCAACCGGTACCTTAAAGAACCAGACAGCTGGTAGCACTATTTAGACTGCAACAAAGACAAAAAGAGACCAAGGAAGCGCTTCCTGGGGTTAACACTGGTTTATTTAATTATCCAGAGATTAGGATAAAAAAATAAGAAAATAGTCAAGTATAGTCTAGTATAGAAAAGAGGAGAAAAACATGTATTGACAATGGAATGGGCTCTCTATCCCATGGAATGGGGCAGAGTGCACTATACACTGACCAACTTCTTATCTGGCAAAGACATAATATATAGAACTTTCTTTCTCTTATAGTACAAAAGAGCAAGAGAGAGGGAGGGACTTTTCCCTCCTAATTAGCATCTTGTAAATACAGTCAGGATACAGTCAGGATCTTTATGACAAATGATGTGCATGGCATATGTTTACATTTCTTTTAGAAGTTACATTTTGGTCTATTGTCATGAAGTGACAGGGTGTTTTTAGATTAATATCTCTCTTCTGGTCATACCTTCAAAATAATATATTTCAGGTCTTTTGATCTTTTTGTTTTAATATATTTTCCTTTATTCTTATTTATTATTCTAATTCTAAGAAGAGGAGGCAAGAGTTAATTACTTTCCTTTTGGAGGTCATGCTTTCTCAGGCTTCTGATAGCCAAGTCATTCTTATTCTAAAGACCAAAACTGCTTCCCTACAGATAGGTGTTAGATTTCTCTCTTGCCTGCTCAGATCCTGTGTTGATATTATAACATGGGTTTTCTTTGTGTTCAGAGAGAACTATTGTTGCCTGTCATAAAACTTGCCATTTGGCTCCAGAGATCCTTTTCTTAAAGGAGTTCAGTCTGCCTCTCCTTTGTGAGATACAGTATGGATCTTTTGTGTTAGACAGAAAGATGTCTTCTGCAAGTGTTATATGTTATGTCCTCTTACAATTACAACAAAAAGAGTCTTTGAAGTGGTCTTTCCTCAAAGGACATGGGAAAGAAACTCTGTCTCAGGAATTCCCTTAGGCCATACACACTTAGTGGGAGAAATTGTTATGCAAGAGGAGAGAGAAAGGGTGGGGAGTGAATTGCTATTCCAGCAAGCTTTCCCCTGTTTTTGGAAAGAGAGAAACCTCCATTTCTCCCTGTCCAAATATGAGGAATTTATTCTGTATATTAAATAATTGGAGGCCTTCCACCTCCTACATGGTATTGCGTTAGAGTTCATTCGTGGTAGAGTAGACTTTGGTAGTCAAGTGTAGAGAGTTGGGTTTTATCTAGTTCAGGCTTGAGTTTTGTTGTCTGGTAGTTAGGCTGTATCGTTGTGGTATGCCTTTTTGAACAGGCTGGTCTTCAGTGATCTCTGAAAGTTAGTTAGGTCACTGATTTTTCCCACGGCAAGTGGTAGTGCATTCCATAGCTGCGTGCTTATGTAGGGGAAGCTGGATGCATATGTTAACTTATATCTTACGCCCACTAATGGTGGATAACAAGGAAGATGCATCGAACCAAGCAAAGCGAGAAAGAACGTCCACAAAAGTCAAAAATAGAAACACAAGAGTGAAAGAGGTCAGTTCTAGGTCTTTAGGAAGTGTAGTCCAGGTTTTGATGCAGATATAGAAGAAACTGGATACCCAGTAGCATCTATCCCTCTGGCAGTCAAACTAATGGAAAGTATGCTAACCAAACAACTTACCAATTACTTAAACAATTTCTCAATATTACATGAATCACAATCAGGATTTCGATCCAACCACAGCACCGAAACATTACTAATCACTCTCCTAACCAAATTCAAGCAAGCAATTGCAACTGGCAATAGTGTACTTCTCCTACAATTCGACATGTCCAGCGCATTCGACATGGTAAGCCACAAAATACTATTAAATATCCTAGACTACTTCGGGATTGGAGGAAACGTACTTAGTTGGATCAAAGGCTTCCTTACTGCAAGAACATACCAAGTGATATCACATTCGAATACATCACCACCATGGAAACCAGAATGCGGAGTACCCCAAGGATCACCGCTTTCACTGACCCTTTTCAACCTAATGATGACACCTCTAGCCAAATCGCTATCCAACCAAGCCCTCAATCCTTTCATCTACGCAGATGGTGTCACGATCTACATCCTGTTCAAACATGACTTAACAGAAATCACAAATGAAATCAAACACAGCTTCCAAATCATGAACTCATGGGTGGATGCATTCCAACTAAAAACGCAGAAAAAACACAATGTCTCATCCTCTCATCACAACACAACACAAACAAACCCACCACTAAAAACACCCCAAACTTTGCCCTTCCTGTTTCAGATAGCCTGAAAATTCTAGGAGTTACAATTGATCAAAATCTCACTCTAGAAAGCTATGTGAAAAACACAACAAAGAAAATGTTCCACTCAATGTGGAAACTCAAAAGAATAAAACATTTCTTCTCAAGGGTAACATTCTGTACAGGGCCGTGCCTAGGGTGTCTGGTGCCCCCCTGCAGACTATCAGTTGGCGCCCCCACCCCCTCCGTCTAGCAGAGCAGGAACAGAAGGGAGCAGGCAAGTAAGCTGGACCTCAGGAAAAAAATAGCACTGTATGTATCCCTCATTGATAAGTCTCTGACTCTAAAGTTTAGCAATTTCATTAAAGCAAAATGTATTTTCATAACACTTCAAAGATTTCCAACTCAAAATAGGAATGCTAATTCAAAATGTGAGCAAAGTCCTCTTAGTTTCCAAAGATTCTTTTTCTAATCTCCTTTGCACCAAAGGATATAATTCAGATCAAACATTTGTCTCTGATCAACTATCTCAGATCAAATATTTATTTCAGATTAAATATTAAGGTTTCCTTGCTTACAGTCACTTAAATCTACCTAGCCTTTATATAGCTTATAGGATTTAAACACTCTTAAATTGAAATTCACCCTTTTCTATTCTTCATAAACTTCAAGTAATCCTGAAATATTCAGATCCTTTTTCACTAGAGAAATCTCAAACTTCGATCTCCACCAACCTCTTTTCATTCATATTTTCTCATTTACCACATAATCTGGCAGTCTTTTATAATTTCAGTCAACACACACAGGAACTCACTGCTGCATGTCTCTCTTGGCCAAACCGACAGTCAGTTGCTGTCTCACTCTGTTCCCTTCCGGCAGATTTCTAACAAAAGCTGATCATCCAATCAGAGAGCTCTATTTGAATGCAGATTAACATACAGACACTGTAATGGGAATTTTTAGTGAAAAACACTAGATAAACCCTTCATTTTTGGACCAAACTTCACAGTTTTGATCAGAGCCATGCCCTAACATTAAGGCTGTAAACACTTCCATCATTTTTTATTCATAAATATGCAAATGAGAACCTCCCAAAAACGGACTAATTTGCATACGATTTAAACAACTCTGAGCATATGACAACCAAGTACAGACTCCCAGCACCTGAATTCTGCAATTAGATTTAATACAAATACTTTAAAAACTTATTTTTAGCACTTTTAAAATTTCAGGTTGTCTTTAATTTGAATGCAGTTCAAGCTCTGAAGCTCACCCTGAGTGAGGAATTCGCCCCAAACCACAGCATATATAGCAATTTGGTTGCATTCTTTAAAATAACTTGAAGAGCCTGCCTGCCTCAGTGAATACTGCTGTTGCTTTCACTTCTGGTTTGCCATGAAAAGGAGGGCAGGGGCGATCGCAACTTTAGCTAAAAGATTTTGCAAGTGAGTGGAAGGCAGGGACCGCAGGGCAGCAGCGCCCCTTGAAGGCAGGCGCCCCCCTGCATTGCTTACCTGGCTTACTGCATTGGCACGGCCCTGATTCTGTAGCCTGGTACAATCAATGGTACTAAGTCGACTAGATTACTGTAATGCAATCTATGCCAGATGCAAAGAACAAATCATTAAGAAACTCCAAACTACTCAAAACACAGCAGCCAGACTCATATTTGGGAAAACGAAATACAAAAGCGCCAAACCCCTAAGAGAAAAACTACATTGGCTCCCATTTAAAGAACGTATTACGTTCAAAATCTGCACTCTGGTTCATAAAATCATACATGGCGAAGCCCCAGTCTACATGTCAGACCTCATAGACTTACCAACCAGGAATACTAAAAAGATCATCACATACATTCCTTAATCTCCACTACCCCAGCTGCAAAGGACTAAAATATAAACTAACATATGAATCCAGCTTCTCCTACATAAGCATGCAACTATGGAATGCACTACCAAAAGCCACAAAAACAATACACGACATAACTAATTTCCAAAAATTACTAAAAACCAACCTGTTCAATAAGGCATACCACAATGATCCATCCTAAATACCAGACAACAAAACTCATACCAGAACTGGACAAAACGGAACTCTCTATTCTTGACTGCCTAAGTTACTCTATCATGATTGAACTTTAACGCAATACCATTTTATTTCTCATCACAAAAATGAATTCTTTATACTTGATTGCCTAATCTACTCTGTCACCTATGAACTTTAATGCAATATAACTCTGTATTTCTCATTCCGGAAATGGCGATCGCCATTACAGAACAATGTAAGCCACATTGAGCCTGCAAATAGGTGGGAAAATGTGGGATACAAATGCAACAAATATATATTTGATGTCTTTGCATGTTGGGAAGTGGAGGGTACATAAGTAATGCCATACTGGGAAAAGACCAAGGGTCCATCGAGCCCAGCATCCTGTCCACGACAGCGGCCAATCCAGGCCAAGGGCACCTGGCAAGCTTCCCAAACGTACAAACATTCTATACATGTTATTCCTGGAATTTTGGAGTTTTCCAAGTCCGTTTAGTAGCGGTTTATGGACTTGTCCTTTAGGAAACCGTCCAACCCCTTTTTAAACTCTGCTAAGCTAACCGCCTTCACCACTTTCTCCGGCAACGAATTCCAGAGTTTAATTACACGTTGGGTGAAGAAAAATTTTCTCCGATTTGTTTTAAATTTACTACACTGTAGTTTCATCGCATGCCCCCTAGTCCTAGTATTTTTGGAAAGCTTGAACAGACGCTTCACATCCACCTGTTCCACTCCACTCATTATTTTATATACCTCTATCATGTCTCCCCTCAGCCGTCTCTTCTCCAAGCTGTATAGCCCTAGCCTCCTTAGTCTTTCTTCATAGGGAAGTCGTCCCATCCCCGCTATCATTTTAGTCGCCCTTCGCTGCACCTTTTCCAATTCTACTATATCTTTCTTGAGATGCGGCGACCAGAATTGAACACAATACTCAAGGTAACGCCCATTTTTAAAAAAGACACCATGGAGCGATACAACGGCATTATAACATCCTCACACCTGTTTTCCATACCTTTCCTGATAATACCCAACATTCTATTCGCTTTCTTAGCCGCAGCAGCACACTGAGCAGAAGGTTTCAGTGTGTTATCGACGACGACACCCAGATCCCTTTCTTGGTCTGTAACTCCTAACGTGGAACCTTGCATGACGTAGCTATAATTCGGGTTCTTTTTTCCCACATGCATCACCTTGCACTTGCTCACATTAAACATCATCTGCCATTTAGCTGCCCAGTCTCCCAGTCTCGTAAGGTCCTCTTGTAATTTTTCACAATCCTGTCGCGATTTAACGACTTTGAATAACTTTGTGTCATCAGCAAATTTAATTACCTCGCTAGTTACTCCCATCTCTAAATCATTTATAAATATATTAAAAAGCAGTGGTCCTAGCACGGACCCCTGAGGAACCCCACTAACTACCCTTCTCCATTGTGAATACTGCCCATTTAACCCCACTCTCTGTTTCCTATCCTTCAACCAGTTTTTAATCCACAATAGGACATTTCCTTCTATCCCATGACCCTCCAATTTCCTCTGTAGCCTTTCATGAGGTACCTTGTCAAACGCCTTTTGAAAATCCAGATACACAATATCAACCGACTCCCCTTTGTCCACATGTTTGTTCACTCCTTCAAAGAATTGAAGTAAATTGGTCAGGCAAGATTTCCCCACACAAAAGCCATGCTGACTTGGTCTCAGTAATCCATGTCCTCGGATGTGCTCTGTAATTTTGTTTTTGATAATAGCCTCTACCATTTTCCCCGGCACCGACGTCAGACTCACCGGTCTATAATTTCCCGGATCTCCCCTGGAGCCTTTTTTAAAAATGGGCGTTACATTGGCCACCCTCCAATCTTCCGGTACCACGCTCGATTTTAAGGATAAGTTGCATATCACTAGCAGTAGCTCCGCAAGCTCGTTTTTCAGTTCTATCAGTACTCTAGGATGAATACCATCCGGTCCAGGAGATTTGCTACTCTTCAGTTTGCCGAACTGCCCATTTACGTCCTCCAGGTTTACCGTGAAGTCAGTAAGTTTCTCCGACTCGTCCGCTTGAAATACCATTTCCGACACCGGTATCCCACCCAAATCTTCCTCGGTGAAGACCGAAGCAAAGAATTCATTCAGTCTCTCCACTACGTCTTTGTCTTCCTTGATCGCCCCTTTTACCCCTCGGTCATCCAGCGGCCCAACCGATTCTTTTGCCGGCTTCCTGCTTTTAATATACCGAAAAAAATTTTTACTATGTTTTTTTGCCTCTAATGCTATCTTTTTTTCATACTCCCTCTTGGCCTTCTTAATCTGCGCCTTGCATTTGCTTTGACACTCCTTATGCTGTTTCTTGTTATTTTCAGACGGTTCCTTCTTCCATTTTCTGAAGGCGTTTCTTTTAGCCCTAATAGCTTCCTTCACCTCACTTTTCAACCAGGCCGGGTGTCTTTTGGACTTCCGTCTTTCTTTTCTAATTCGCGGAATATGTATGGCCTGGGCCTCCAGGATGGTATTTTTGAACAGCATCCACGCCTGTTGTACAGTTTTTACTCTCTCAGTTGCCCCCCTAAGTTTTTTTTTTACCGTTCTTCTCATTTTATCATAGTCTCCTTTTTTAAAGTTAAACGCTAACGTATTTGACTTTCTGTGTACAGTTACTTCAAGGTTGATGTCAAAACTGATCATATTATGGTCACTGTTATCAAGCGGCCCCAGTACCATAACGTCCCTCACCAGATCATGCGCTCCACTAAGGACCAAGTCTAGAATTTTTCCTTTTCTCGTCGGCTCCTGCACCAGTTGCTCCATAAAGCTGTCCTTGATTTCATCAAGGAATTGTATCTCTGTAGCGTGTCCCGATGTTACATTTACCCAGTCTATATTGGATAATTGAAGTCACCCATTATTATCACATTGCCCATTTTGTTCGCGTCTCTGATTTCTTTTATCATTTCTGTGTCTACCTGCTCATCTTGGCGAGGCGGACGGTAGTACACTCCTATCACCATTTTTTTCCCTTTTATACATGGAATTTCAACCCACAGTGATTCAAAGGTGTGATTTGTGTCCTGCTGAATTTGTAATCTATCTGAGTCAAGGCTCTCTTTAATATACAATGCTACCCCTCCACCAGTCCGGTCTACCCTATCATTACGATATACTTTGTACCCCGGTATGACAGTGTCCCACTGGTTATCCTCCTTTCACCAGGTCTCAGTAATGCCTATTATATCCAATTTTTCATTTAGTGCAATATATTCCAACTCTCCCATCTTATTTCTTAGACTCCTAGCATTTGCATATAGACATTTCAGAGTATGTTTGTTGTTCTTTTTTGCATGATGCTTAGTACCTGACACTATTGATTTGACATCTTTTGTCTGATCTTTAGTTGTATTTAAGGGCACCTGGCCTACCATGGTCTGTTGTGCAACCTCACTATCCAGAAACCCTATCTTCCCTGTTTGTGAGGTATCTTTGCAAGATACCTTTTCCCGAACCATGCGCTTTTGAGCGACTGTCGGCCTTCCCCCCATATCTAGTTTAAAAGCTGCTCTATCTCCTTTTTAAATGCCGACGCCAGCAGCCTGGTCCCACCCTGGTTAAGGTGGAGCCCATCCTTTCGGAATAGGCTCCCCCTTCCCCAGAATGTTGCCCAGTTCCTAACAAATCTAAAACCCTCCTCCCTGCACCATCGTCTCATCCACGCATTGAGACTCTGGAGCTCTGCCTGTCTCTTGGGCCCTGCACGTGGAACAGGTAGCATTTCAGAAAATGCTACCCTAGAGGATCTGGATTTGAGCTTTCTACCTAAGAGCCTAAATTTGGCTTCCAGAACCTCTCTCCCACATTTTCCTATGTCATTGATACCCACATGTACCAAGACAGCGGACTCCTCCCCAGCACTATCTAAAATCCTATCTAGGTGACGCGTGAGGTCCGCCACCTTCGCACCAGGCAGGCAAGTCACCAGGCGATCGTCACGTCCACCAGCCACCCAGCTATCTATATGCCTAATGATTGAATCACCAACTACAACAGCTGTCCTAACCTTTCCCTCCCGGGCAGCACTTGGAGACATATCCTCAGTGCGAGTTAGGGTAAGGTAGGATCTTACTGATTTATTAGTGTTCCGGATTGGTAAGTCTATTAGGTTGGTCATGTAGCTCGGTGAGAAGCCAAAGATTATTCTATATGCCAGCAAACAGATATTGAAGGCAGGCTATGCGATCCTTAATTGGTAGCCAATGTAGCTTTAGGAGAAGGGGTTTGGCACTCTCAAATCTTGTTTTTCCATATATGAGTCTTGCTGTTGTGTTTTGTGCTGTTTGTAATTTTTTTTAGGATATGCTCTTTGTACCCTGCATAAATTCCATTGCAGGAGTCCACATGAGCCAGGCTCATGGTCTGAATCAGGCTGCGAAATATGTCTCTTGGGAAGTATTGTTTTATGCTTTTGAGTTTCCACATTGAGTGGAACATTTTCTTTGTGGTGGCCTTAGCTTGTCTTTCAAATGATAATTCACAGTCTATGGTGATGCCTAGGATTTTTAGGTTGTCTGAAACTGGGAGCGATAAGCCCAGTGCATTGATTGATGTGAATTGATCAGTGTTGAACGGGGACGAGAGTAAGAGGCAGTGTGTTTTTTTTCCCTGTTAAGTTTTAGTTTGATGGCTGACGCCCAAGCATCCATGATATTCATGCTGGTTTGATTTCAGAGTCTATTTCTGATGGGTTGTTTTTGAAAGGTTTGAAGATTGTAACGTCATCAGCATATAAGAATGGGTTGAGTTCTAGTTTGGATAGGGACTTGGCGAGTGGGATCATCATTAGGTTAATTGGATGGATGAGAGTGGTGAGCCTTCCAGGACTTCACATTCTGCTTTCCAAGGAGGGGAGATTTCTGAGTTTACCTTGACTTGGTATGATCTGGTGGTCAGGAAGCCTTTAATCTACGAGACTATCTTCCCTCCAACTCTTATCTTGTCAAGTATCCTTAGTAGAATTTGGTGGTTTACCATGTTGAAGGTACTCGACATGTCGAACTGGAGTAATAGGATGTTGTTTCCTCTTGCGATTTCATGTTTGAATTTGGCCAGTAATATGATTAGTACCGTTTTAGTACTATGGTTCGCTCTGAAGCCTGATTGGGATTTGTGTAATATTGAGAAGTGATGTATTCCATTAGTTTTTTTGGCTACTATACCTTCCATCATCTTGGTCGTTAATGGTATTAATGCAACTGGTCAGTAATTCAAGATATCCTTGTTTTTTTTCTTGGGTTCTTTTGGAATTGGTGTAAGTAGAATGTTGCCTCTATCTGTTAGGAATATTCCTTCCCCAAGCATCAAGTTGAGGTGGCATGTGAGGTCCTCAATAAATTGGTTGGGGGGTGTTTTCCTAATATAGCTGGGGAATGTGTCTAGTGAGCAGTGGGCTAAGGAGAACTTTTGAAGCATAAGGGCTACCATCTCAATAGAGAGGTGAGAGAAGTTTGTTCAGTTTTGGTCTGCTGGTGTTTCTCCTGGATGTGTGTCTAGTTCATCTAAGAAGGTGTCTAATTTGGTGGTCTGTAGATCACTTTATTGTCACATGATGTGAGGGAGGTTGTTGTGCAACTCAGGGGGGAGGGGAAAACATTTTGACTGTAAGTTGAATACTGAGATTAATACTTTGGGATGATATATGGTTATAACCAAGACTACATCATGTTTGGCTGCCTATATGGTTGCCATGGTGGACACTTGACAACCAGCCTTTAAGCATGGGTGACTGGGGCCCGCACAGAGTGGTAGGCACAGCTCTAACCATCTTGTCCGGCAGACTGGATGGACCATGTGGGTGTGTTACTGTGTTAATTCAGATATTTCTATTTTGCTTGTACCACACAGTTTCAAGCAAATTACAATATGGTGCTATCAGTAGCTCCAGCCGTTTATGAGGTAAGTAAGGTCCTACATTCACAAAATCAGGGCTTGCTGATGTTCTATCTTTGAAAGGGGTGCACACAGCGAGGAAACATGAATGGGTCTGCTCAGAGGCTGGACCGTTGTGGTGGAATGTTTTACTCTCAGACACAAGGTTTGAAAGGGCATGCTGAAATTCA
Organism: Microcaecilia unicolor; assembly: GCF_901765095.1. Lineage (NCBI taxonomy): Eukaryota > Metazoa > Chordata > Amphibia > Gymnophiona > Siphonopidae > Microcaecilia > Microcaecilia unicolor. The sequence continues at coordinate 1,583,227 of NC_044036.1, forward strand.
GTAATCAGCTGAAAGCATAGCTCTGTTAAGAGAGAGATAGGATATGAAGGAGGGAAACTACTGTCAGGGATAGGTATGGGAAGGTCAGTTAGGAAGAAATCAGTGGATAGTGAAGGAAATATATCAAAGTCGGGTGAATGTGTGATGTCTATTTTTAAGGATGAGTGACTTGGGTGTGTTTTAAGCACGTGTATTTCTATCTGAATATCTATGTGTGCTTTAGCCACTCAGGATTTTAGAGAATAAATAAACTATTTCTAAACCCAAATCTGGCCTAATTGTCAGTTCATCATGATAACTGGCTGGGACAAACCTTTAGAAAGGTGACATTTTTTCTTATCTGCTAATTTCTACTACTACTAATCATTTCTATAGCACTACTAGATGTACGTAGCGCTGTACACATATAAAGATACTTTCTCTGTCCCTAGAGGGCTCCCAGTCTAAGTGACCAGAATTTCCTTTCCTCGAGTCCAACTAGATTAGTCCAAATGAATGTGCTAGGTCCCCCAACCAGCAGATGGAGGCAGAGAACGTTTACAATTCAGTGACATCACCACCAGTATATGGTGTGGTGCAGCCCTGGAACTGTCCAGTACTCTATTGACAAAGCAGATCTGCAACATATGAACAGCATTATATATCATGGAAACAAGAAATAGCACCAAACCACAAAGATGTCCAAATATTGAAGTTCCTGCGCTACTGTGGGGAACTATGAAAATGTAAGTACTTAGACCTTCTTGCATAAAATTGAGATACCTCTTCTTATAGGCTTATTTCAAGTTATTTCAAGTAAATGCTTTTCTACATGTATTTTATATGTGTAATTTTATATAGTCATATCATTTTACTTCACTTTTTAGGTGTATTGGCATTTGATGCTATGTGAGAGCTAGAGTGTTGAATACATCTATATTGAAGGTATTGTTCATACAGTTTAACAATTTACTCATCGATGTGGTTCTCAGTGATTATTTAATTGATCTCCTGATAAATGTGCCTTTTAGTTCGAATTCATAGAGGTGGTCTTTATTGACAACACATATCTCCATATACAACTGCTTAGATGTAATTATATTGTACATCTATTTGATATGGTTTTATATGTGTTAAATTGATCTCATCAGCATGTATTTTAGTTATTTTTGTATTTCTTACACATTTGATATGTTTTTGAGTTGTAGTGATGTATAATGATTTTGTTTGTTTTACATTTCTTACATATGTTTGATATGTTTATAGTGATGTATAATGATCTTATTGTTTTATGTTCCTTTAAAAATTACCTATTCAATAACTGTCATTTTTAATTTGAATTTTGTCTTTTTTTAATTATTTTTAATCATTTATATATGTATGTATCTTTAGAGACTCCTGAGGTGGGTCCTTGTGGCTGAAACACGATTCGTGTCGAGCCTATTAGATGTTTGAATAAAAATATGACCTACACATCGTCGAGATCCTGATTTTTTGGTCTCACCTTCGCTGTGCTTTGCTTGCAGTACTTATTACAGTCCATTGGCTTTATAAAGATATTGGTGATAAAACCTGTGGGTATATAACTAACAAGAACATGCAAGATGTCAGTGCTTCATGGTAACTGGCTGGGAAGAACCGTTAGAAAGGTGACATTTGTTATTGCTAATTTCCTTTTCTTGACTCCTGCAACATCTGTGGATTCTTTGTACCCATAAACAATTGTTGTAGTTTTTATACTTTCCTTGAAAATAATCAACAACAATATATCCTGCAGATTTTGGGCAGTCTGAAAATTGACCCCTCTATATTTTTAAAAGGCGTTTTAGAAAAGACCAGCGTGCTAATGCTATTAATATGAGTTAGCATAAAATGGGACCTACCAGAAAATAATGTGAGCCAATGCAGTAGACACATTATTCACTGTAGCCCTACATATGATACCTTTTACAAGTTAAACTACACTTTACAGCAGCAATCACCAATCTGTTTGGTGGCCTAGAGCGCATATATTTTCCACGAGCCCACATAGTCAAGTAAAACACCGGCCAACACATCACATTCTAGAAATACTGACTGAACATTGCCTATATCCAATCCTAAACCACTCTGTAACATTTCCAATATAACTAAACTGTAAGCCACACTGAACCGACACTAGATTGGAAAATGTGGGGAAATAAAATAAACATGATCCTCAGTGGGTGTGGCACAATGACATCTTATATTGTGCCTGCCCAGGCTGTGACTCCAAACACAGGTTTCACAACCCCCATTTGGGGTCGTGAGCCAGAGCTTGGGAAGCTATGCTTTACAGTTTTCCTCTGGGTCATCCCTCATTTGAGCAGGTCATACTGTACAGGCAGGTCTATTACAAATCCATATGCATTCAGAGTCCATCATTTCAAGTCTTTCCTCCACTTCAGCTCAGGTGTTTCAAACTTTGAAGCAATGAGTAAAATAATTTGTGCAAATAAAGAATAATTCCCAGAAATACTAGTATAGAAAAGAGTTGAGAAATCCACACTCAGGATATGTACACAGTGACACGTCCAATTTCAAAAACCTGCTCAGAAGTGAGCAGTAGCTGGTTAATATTAATTTACTGCAGTCAGTTTCTTTTTAAAACACCGACCACAGAGGTCATTACATGCCAATATCTGAATAGTGGCCAATGCTAAATATCTGGATAATGTGGTCCATACTAGAACTTATTTGGATAGCAGCAATATTCAGTCTATCATCTAGATAATGTATCTGGATTACCTGGAAGAATTACCTAGGGTGTGCAGGTTAACAGGACTGTAAAGAAATGTTCCTATCTCACGCACAATCTTAGATGAATAAGAACATACTTAACACAAGACCACTTTAGGCTTATGGTCCAGGCCCTGATATTAACCCAAATGGACTACTGTAACATCATTTACTTAGGTTGCACAAAGGACCTATTACGCAAACTTCAAACAATTCAGAACACAGCCTTAAGACTCATCTGTGGCTTGAAAAAATGTGAGAGGGTCTCTCATCTTTACATCCAGTTCCATTGGCTACCCATAGAAGCCAGAATTGTTTAAAACTGTACTGTTTTATTTTCAAAATCATCCAGGGTTTTGCCCCATCCTGCATGTTCCTTCTCACTGCAACTCTGAACTCAGGTCATGGTACAAGAAATATCCTTAAACTGTCCTTCCCATCCTACAAAGGAGTCCTTTTTAAGAGAGTCTTCTGCAGTTTATTCTCGTACCCTGCCAAAATCAGTGTTGAGCATCAGCTGATATACTCAGTTCCGCAAGGCTATAAAGACTACACTATTCAAGAAACATGTACCGTCATAAATATTCTCTTAACAGTGATTACTCACTACAAGACCAACACAACATACTATGTTACATGAAACTCAAGTCTCTGTAATATCCAGTTAATCTTATATGTTAATCTCTGTTCTCTTATGTAAATTGTTACTGTTTTCTTTTACTGTAATCCGCTTTGAAACTTTCGAGGTGTGAGCGGAATATAAGCCTCAGGTAAAGTCAAGTCAAATTAAAGGCTGAGTGGACTGAATATTGCTGCTATCTGGATAAATTCCAAGTGCCGAAGTGGTCTGTAAAGATATTGTGCAGCACTGCCTGGACAGCAGGGGCTGCTATCTAGAGAAGTGCGTTTGAATATTGACCCATAGATTTCTGGCTGAAAATTCTCCTCTCTAGCTAATGTTCTGCTTAGAGTTAACTAGATGACTTAATAGGCTGACGCTGAGAATCAGGGCTAACCAGCTAAATTTCATCCCTCTACCTAGTCACCCCTTTTAATCATATAAATATAGACAGCTTGGGCATTTAAGCCCAGTTTTGTGTAGGATGTCTAAGTAGAAACTGGGATGTCCAGGTTGGAATATGCACATAAAAGGTCCGTGAATGTGGAGCATTCTGTAAAATATATGTAAGAAGAAAGGAATACACACACAGACTGCAGCAAGTACAGTGGAAAAAGCCATTTTAGAAAGGAATACATTCACAAAAAGAGCAGAATTACTCTGAGGTTTGAAGATTTAAATGTTGACATGTAAAACAAGTGCCAGGTTTTATAAAATTGGAAATACAGAAAGAGGCAATTAAGGAGCCAAGTGGAAAACTCTTCTTTTTTTTTTTTGAGGTGGCTTTAAACACCAGAGAGGCAAGCATAACGTTGGCGTTGTAACTTTGGGCAAACCTTCGTCTAAATGAACAGTTAGCTAACACTTATTACTGCCTTGGAACAGGTGTAAATGCTAGTCTAGTTTTTACCTTTCATGCCTGCTCAAACCATGTCCCCTTCCAAACTGCATGCTGTGGATAGAAATATGTAAATAGCGGCTTTCTAAATCACTGTGTACACATTTAAGGAATCTATATATGTAAATACAATGCATAGCTTCCAAAATGATCTCCTGAGCTTGTTACATTTAGCTGGGCAGAGAGAGAAAATTTCAAGCAGGCTGGTTTAGCCAGTTAACTCCCCAAACCACCTATCACACCTCACTTACAATGAATGGTGAAAACTGGTGAGTATCAGAAATGTATCATTTATGTACATCCTCATATGAGCTTTACTGCACATTCAAAGACTGAAGGAAAATCAGCAGAAAAGCTAAGTTACTTACCTGTAGCAGGTGTTCTCCAAGGAGAGCAGGCATATATTCTCACATTTTCCACTATCCATGATGTATTGTAAGCCACATTGAGCCTGCAAAGAGGTGGGAAAATGTGGGATACAAATGCAATCAATATAAATATGTGGGTGACATTATCAATGGTGCAGACACTGCTAGAGTGCACTGTCACTTTAAAACTTTGAGGCAGCATCCTCGCCTCGCATGCGCAGGTGCCTTCCCGACTGATGCTTGAGCGCAGGACCAGCAGTACAGTACTAAAGCTAAGAAGACAATTCCAAGGGATCTGAGAATATATGCCTGCTGTATTCGGAGAACACCTGCTACAGGTAAGTAACTTAGCTTTTTCCAAGGACAAGTAGGCATGATATTCTTACATGTGGGACTCACTACCTACCAGGCTCCCAACATAAATTAATTTTTGGCAACTGAGTAGATAGTGAGCCTGCTGGAAAAAAATGGCCAGAGGGTGGAGTTGACTTTTAAGTAGTAAAAGATTCTGCAAGACTGCTTGACCAGATGGCTATCCTGCCTAGAATGCTGCTCCAGGCAGTAGTGAACACTGAAGATGTGGATAGAAGACCACAAGCTGGCTTGCAAATTTCTTCAATGGAGGCAGAATGTAAATGGAATACTGAAGACAGGCAACAAAACAGGAAGTACAATGTATTAATTGCGGTGGAACTCAGATACCACTTTTGGGAGAAATATAGGGTAGGTTTGGAGTACTACCCTGGTGGGTCTGCCACAAGGGCTTGACGCTCACTGACTATTCTGGCAGAAATAAGAGCTATTAAGAACAGTACTTTATATGTGAGGGACTTCAGAAACAGGAATTAAGTGGTTCAAAAGAAAGTTTCATAAGAGTTGTGAGGATAACATTGAGTTTCCAAATCACAGGAGCTGGTTTGATGGGAGATCTTACTATCAATGAATGGACGTTTTTCATGGTGGACTCTGTGGGCTTTAAGGGTCCTTACTTGCATGCACAAATCTAAAAATGAATACACTGAACAAAATTAATACAGAAAAAGAATATGAAGAAAAAATATCCTGAAAAAGGGAAGGGATGTGCTGAGGAGATATTAGAAAAACAACCTTTCTGCTCCGCGGAAAATGAGAAACTCCTGGTCCTGCATGCTCAGTAGGGGCACTACCTCAAAGTTTTAAAGTGACAGCGCACTCTAGAAGTGTCTGCACTGGGCACTCACATGTGACATCACCCACATGTGAGAATATTATACCTGCTTGTCCTCGGAAAATAATAATTATTAGACAAAGTGAAAGCAGCGGAAAAACAGGAAGAGGAGATGGTCAGGTGCCAGGTGCCCTTGGCCTGGATTGGCCGCTGTCGTGGACAAGATGCTGGGTTCGATGGACCCTTGGTCTTTTCCCAGTATGGCATTACTTATGTACTTAGATATTGATGGATGCGTAATTTGTTTCAACAAAAAGGGGCGAGTGCAAAGCAAGATTAATGTTTGAGGCAGAGAAGAGTGGAAGGTTCAGTCAGCAGAAGACCAGTTTACGAGTTCAGTGAACAAGAAGGAAGATGAGATGGTCTAAGCTTATAGATTAGATCCAATGGAAAAGTGTGTGTAAGATAGGCAACTAACTAAAATGTGGTCTTTGAAATCTATCTATAAGCAACTGACTGGAGGATAGACTCATGAAGTTACCAGAGCTCTCTCTGTTATCAATGTGCATCCTTTTCAACCTCTGCAGGATCTTGTGGACCTTTGCTTTTTCATACTGTTCATGGATTCATCCGTTTCCAGGAAGCTTTGGGGCCCTTTTACTAAGGTGCGCTGAAAAATGGCCTGCGGTAGTGTAGGTGAGGGTTTTGGGCACGCGCAGAATCATTTTTCACCACACCTGTAAAAAAGGTATTTTTTAAATTTCTGCCGAGAATGGATGTTCAGCAAAATGAAAATTGCCACGGGTCCATTTTGGGTCTGAGACCTTACCTCTAGCCACTGACCTAGCGGTAAATCTCACGCGGTAACTGGGTGGTAATGACCTACGTGCGCCAAATGCCACTTGAAGCGTGTCCGATATGTGCGGCAGAAAATTAAAATTATTTTTCGGCCGTGTGTATTGGATGCGCACCAGAAATGAAATTGAGGCACGTGGTAGCCATGTGGTAACTCCATTTTGGTGCGCATAGACACTTACGCAGCTTAGTAAAAGAGCCCTTCTGTGATTTACAGAAATGACAAGCAGTACCATTACTGAAGGAACTGTAAAACCAAACCAAAGGAGAGAAGTGAGACAAAGAGCCACTACTTTACTTGGTTTTCATCAAAATCTTTTCCTGGGATTCAAACTCAGTAGTTATTTACAGATTCATTATTTCATATAAAAGTTTAAAACCATTCAGTCCTTGTGTGTCACTGATGAGTATCTCAATGATAAATAACATTCACTCAAGATCAGAAGTGTGCAAACAGTAATACTATAGCAAAAACTGTGATATGTGCTGGACTGAAACCGCTCCTTCCTTGTCAGGTCAAACTGAAATGTTCAGCACTGTAAAGAGGATTTCAAACTTGTTCCTTTCCAGACTTCTAAACAGCACAGATGGAATCCCAAAAGTGGAAAAATAAAAAGATGGCACCAGAAAAACAAATGTTCTTTTGTAAAAGAATCCTGTTATAGAGAGACTTTCCAACCCTTTAAAAAAATAATCAAGTAATTCAGTCAGTGATCAAGGACAAGCATGGCAATCCAGTGTCTTTAAACACTGAAATTATCTAGCATAACATTAGCTGATTGCTCAACTCAATCTATATTGTCCCATCCCCAGCATGAGCTGTAACACTGATAGAAGCAACCACTCTTCTGTGTCCATCAGTAGGTAGCAATGGCTTCTGTCCATCCTCTGCAATTGTTCAAACCCAAAGGACAGGGAGGAAATCAAGCGACTGTAAATACTGTGAACAAAACCGTCTTGTCTTGTACAGGACAGCAATTCACTTCTGGAGGCCGATTACAAAAGGGGATGCCCTGCTATGTAGGGAATGGCATGGGAAAGAGCTGTCTGCCTTCTACTCTAATGGGGATGAGGTGAGAGGCATAAAAACGATGATTTGCACTGCCCAATCATGCTTTCATCAAGTATTATCCACAGGACTTGTAAACAAGTAGAGTGATAATCTGGGTAAGAGAACTAAATATTCAGGAGTGCGAGTATGCTGTATATGCTCTAGCTGCACCACTGGTTATATGAGGAAGACAAGGCATACTGGGCTGGTGCTAAGGTGAACCTTCAGCCTCCTAAGCCCTCCATAACCTCAGGAGATTTTAAAAATCATGTTATTTCAACAACAATCTTTCCAGAATGATTTGTAAAAATGGATAATTAGCCTTCACAGCTTCATATTCAGCTGGTGGAGCGCAGCATTTTCCTGACTGCATCTGGTGTTAGATCAGAAATTCAATGCTGGGCATATCCAGGCTTCTGCACTGAATTTCCAGAGCCATTAAGTGTCATATTCAGCACTTAATCTGCTATGGATTACCGTGGCCGGCTAAGTTCTGAATAACCCGACAAGTGCTGAGTCCGCCTTCAGAATGTTCCCAAAATAGCCAGTTTTAAGCACTAACCTTTCATTTTCAGCAATACTAACCATTTAAGCACTGCTGAAAATGACCAGTTAGCCTTGACACAGGTGATTTAACCGTCCAGGAACCAATTCTAGCTGGTTAAATCGCTTTGAATATTGATGCCTTTGTTTTTTTTCACATATACAAATTGAGGTCAATTTGCAAAAACCAGCTACTGATCAGGGTAAACTGGCTAGTTGAAAATTGCCACCTTCCTTGCAGGGAAGAATGCACACTAATGGTTCTTTCACTTTGCTTTGACTGCAGCTGCCCTTTGCTGCTCTAGGCAACAGCCTAGTCTGCAAAATGATTAAGCTGACCCTGCATATGTGCACCACATTCTGACACACCCACTTCACTAGTGCCAAACTTCTCCTTTCTTCAACTTAGTGAATGTAATCAGAAAGGATGGTGCTCCTACTCCTGGCTGTGTCTGTATCTCGGATAGTTGCCAGTCTCTGATTTCTCTTAATATTGCTTGCTGATCTTGCCAATTACTTCCCCATAGATGGACTTCTTGACTTTTGTCTGGACCTAATTCTGTGTTTGCCTGCTGGCCTCACACTCTCTCTGATCTCAGAATATCAGGTCTGATTGAGCATGGCATTTTTTATATTTGTATTGCTCTGAAGCCAGAGAGAGGGTAAAAAAAAAATGCCGTGCTGAGTCACAACATATCTTTGCCATTTATTGTTCCTATTTACCCCTACTTTCCCTTACCCTGATTCTATTTGTTTAACATCGGCCGTATTGGAGCCACATTGAGCCTGCTAATGTGTGGGAAAATGGGGGATACAAACGCTGCAAATAAATAAATAAACATCAGTCCATCAACTTATCTCTGACAGGGGCCATTTTGAGTCATTTCCTCACTCATCCCAATTGAAAAGTCTATCATATATTGCTCACTTCGAGAAGCAAGAGCTGAGACACCTACATTTATCTAGGCAATGATCAGAGCCAGACTGAGTAACAGACAACTTAAGCAAACCTTCAACTGTGACCCTTCCCCAACCCTAGGTAGCATCTTCTCTTCCTCTCCTTATCCTCCCAACAGGCGGCCACCATTTTATCCCCTCTCTTGCACCACCCCAAATTCAGCATCGTCCCCTCTTCTCCCTGCTCTGGAGCCTGCCACTGTCATCCCTTTATCTCTTTCCATGCTAGCTCCAAACTTATAAAGAGTGAGCATTGCACAGGTGTTGTTATTAGAGGCCCACGTTGAAGCACTGCTGACCCTCTCTAATAGGAGGTCTGCCTTGAAGGAGAGGGGGTTGGATAAGGCAGTGCTTGAACATGTCCTATTCTTACAAGGCCCAAACAGCACTTACTCTTCTTTAAGCTTTGGGGCTAGCAGAGGATGATGTAGGGGGCACTGGTGTCATGGGGAAGACTATTGTGTGTGATTGTTCCCCCCCCCCCCCCCCCCAAAAAAAAAAAACATTTCTGTTGCCCTTGGCAAATGCCTAGTCTGCTTAGTGGCAGGGCTGGCCGTGGAAACAATTTATGGGTCTTCTTTCTCAAATCTTGCCCAAACCTTTTTAAAACTTAGTTGTGTCAAATAATTTTGGCCATAACCTCTGGCGACAATTGCCATAACTTAATTCTATATCAACAAAACAAATACCTTCTTAACTGTGTTTAAATTCTATTCCTGGTTATTTTCATGGTGTATGCCTAGTACTGTTTAATAACATAGATAATAGTTTCCTATTAATTTGATTTATATCACATAATTTTAGAAACCACTAACATAAGGCTGAACAAATCCCAGGTGCTAGGCCACCATAGCAACTAAAAAATTCACTCAGAACAAGGATTTTTGCATCATCACTGCCACAAAATCAGCAACAGTTTAGGTAAAGTTCCTATATATGTTCTCACACATTGTCCCACCCTGGAACTTCGCACATTCCTGGCTGTGGTAATCTGTGAGAAATTTAAAAAAAAAGTGCAATTTGTGTGGTGGTGGTAGGTGAAAATGAAAGGGCACATTGGCCAGAATGGGAAGCCCCCTTGAACCACCCTCTCCACAGTCCCGACAAAGGGCCAAAATATTTTAAAGATCTCCTGTCTCAGTGAGAGGGCTGGTCAGCTCCTGCTTCTCCAATCCTCCACAACCGCAACTTACTCCAATTGGTCCAGAGTGGGCAAAGGGGGCTAGAATGATCTCCAGTTGCTCCTTCCCTGGTGCCTGCCTCTTTCAGAATGGTGCTGCCTAACCCCCCCCCCCCCCCCCCCCCAGGTAGACATGCTAGCCAACCCTCTCTTACACTTATGAATATAAGGGCTAGGGCTCCAGATAGGAAGGTTTTGAAAAACATTTTAGTTCTGTATTGGGGCTGCAGAGGAGGGCCATAGGGCCCACTTAGCTACCAGAGACTTGAAGTACTTCAGGGAGGGGGAGGGATATGGGGGAGCTTCCAATATGAACCAGTGGGCAAGTGTTCTTTTTTTTTTCTCTTCAGCACAGAGGGAGTGGGAAGTGGACCAATGACTCCAGGAGAACGGGAGATAAGATTTCAAAGAACCACTTTATTCAATGACTCGACACAGAAAGGCCAAAAGGCCTGCCTCAGGAGCCTTAGATGATCCTGTAGTTAGAAGAGGAGATGCGTCTCTGGATTGAGTGGTTTTTGTTGATCCTTGTACTCCCAAAAAAACAACCTTAAGGTCGAATGGTCTTGATAAAGACCTTTATGATATCTTGCTGGCGCAGCGTCTCGATATAATCTTTGTAATTTACGTGGGAGTTAGTGTTCATCCACTTAGGTGGAGTCTCCTTTTTTTTCTCTTCAGCAGATTGAAAATAGACGCGCAATCGGCCTTATTTTCGAAAGTGATGGGCGCCTATATTTTGACCCAAATCGGGAGATGGGCGCCCATCTCGCAAAGGCGCCCAAAGCGGTATAATCGAAAGCTGATTTTGGGCGTCTTCAACTGCGGGAATGAACAAAGTTGACAGGGGCATGTCGGAGGCGTGGTGAAGGCAGGACTGGGGTGTGTTTATCGGCCGAGGAGAGATGGGCGCCTTCGGCCGATAAAAAAAAAAAGGAAGGGCGGCAGAAGTGAGAATTTGGGTCGCTTTTGCTGGACCCTTTTTTTTTCACGACCCAAGTCCCAAAAAAGTGCCCCAACTGGCCAGATGACCACCGGAGGGAATCGGGGATGACCTCACATGACTCCCCCAGTGGTCACTAACCCCCTCCCACCACAAAAAAAGAACTTTAAAAACTTTTTTTGACAGCCTGTATGCAAGCCTCAAATGTCATACCCAGCTCCCTGACAGCAGTATGCAGGTCCCTGGAGCAGTTGTTAGTGGGTGCAGTGGACGTCAGGCAGGCAGATCCAGGCCCATCCCCCCCCACCTGTTCCACTTGTGCTGGTTAATGTTGAGCCCTCCAAACCCCCCCAAAACCCACTGTACCCACATGTAGGTGCCCCACTGCACCCCTTAGGGCTATGGTAATGGTGTAGACTTATGGGCAGTGGGTTTTGGGGGGGATTTAGGGGGCTCAGCACACAAGGGAAGGGTGCTATGCACCTGGGAGCTATTTTAATTTTTTTTTTTAATTTGTAAAAGTGCTCCCTAGGGTGTCCAGTTGGTGTCCTGGCATGTGAGGAGGACCAGTGCACTACGAATCCTGGCCCCTCCTATGACCCAATGCCTTGGATTTGTTTGTTTTTGAGCTGGGCGCCTTCGGTTTCCATTATCGCTGAAAACCGATAGCGCCCAGCTCAAAAATGCCCAAATCCTAGGCATTTGCCCCGCACAACCTGTATTATCGAAAAAAAGATGGGCGCCCATCTTTTTTCGAAAATAGGGTTTGTCCCGCCCCTTCGCATTATGCCCCTCAATGTCTTTTTCAGCTCTCTTTTTCACATTTTCTTGCATTAATTTGCTGTTTTGCATGATTTTGTATTGCAACAGCTCATTAGTGCAAAATAGGCATGAATATTCATGCAAAAACTTACTACTGCAATTTAGCATACAATGCCTGAACTTTGCACTTTTGGGCATTTCCAGGTGTCTTGTAATATTTTTCAAGCAATGGGCACTTTTGCAAAGTCATTTTGCATTTCAGCTCATGAAATCAGTTGCATGGTGAAGAACTCTTCTGCAAGACTTCATACCCTGGCACTAGTGTGGGAAGCTCTTACACCACACAGCTCAAACTCACTAAACACTATAGGGTCCAAAGAAGAGACTGCAAGGTGAGGGAGGGATAAGAGGGGGTCTAGACAGCCCAAGTAGCTGGAGTCTTAGAAGGGTGACTAGGAGAGAGGACAGAGAAGAGGGTTGGGGTTTAAATTGCTAGGAATGAAAGGAGAACTAGTGGCTAGGAGGAGGGATGAGAGAGTTGAGACATGGTGGGGGGACTTGCCTTAGCTAAATTCATGTTGAATCTTTCACATTAAGCCATTTCTATCCATATGCCCAGTAAGGAGAAATTAGAGTTTACTTGCTAATTTTTTTCCCTTTAAGTCCCACCAGACCAGTCCAGTACCTAAGGGTTGTGACTACTGCCCAGCAGATGGAGACTGAGAATACCAGTGCAATGTGCTCTGCATTATAACAGCATTGTACAGCTCCAGCACATCAGTATTTCAATAACAAAGCATATGTCATAGTAGCTTAACCAAACTGCAAAGTTTGGGTTGGCTTGAGCCCAAAGTGGGTGGACGCAAAATTTTCTCTCTGCCCCCATTCTCCATCCCCTTCCAGTCCACCCAGTGGCCCCCCAACTAAATATAAAAACTGGCAGGGGATCCCCAAGCCCTGACAGCTGAAGACTTCCTTTTCCAGCAGCCAGAACGACCAAGCTCGGCAGTCGGTGACAGTGTCCCTAAGTCACCACTAGCATCTTGCACATGCGGTGTTTCGCTCAGTCCTGATCAGGTCATGAGACCTAGGCAGCCTGGAAGTGGTACCTCACTGCAAACATTGGGAGAGTTCTCTCTGACACCGATGCCCTTGCTGAAGAAACCCCAGATTAGGTGTTTCACCTTGGGGAAGAGCAAGTAACTCCTGGCCCGGAACAGCAGCTTCCGTGGCAAGAAGCTTGACTTAAGGAAAAGGTGGAACAAAGTCTGGGTGCCTTAGTTTCAATGCTGCAGAGGCCTAAGGTGGTAACTATGGATGTTCTATGGCACACAATGCTGACCCTCAATCAATCTGTCCAGTGTTTGTCTTGAACGTTTAGTGCGCAGTTGTTTGATGTTGTTAGAACCTTTTTGGAGCATACACAGAGGTTGGAGCTACAAGCTAAGATGATGGAATCCATGGCGAAGAAGGTCAGTGATTTGCAAGATCTGCATGGCTCTTTGGCCAAAGATAAACTTGTTCTCCATAGGAAATTGGAATACTTGGAGAACCAGGTTAGGAGGAATACCCTCCGTTTTATAAATTTCTCTAAATCACTTTTAGTAGCTCCTCCGGACGTGGTCCGTAAATACATGAGGGAAATATAGAAGTTGACACCAGAGGCTATTCCTCCCATGTTTCGTGCCCAATATTTGACTATATCTGGGCAACCTCCATCTGAACTGCCTGACGTGTTCAATATGAATTTAAGTGAGTTTTTGAACTCATCATAGATGTCATTACATCCTCCCAATGTTTCTATGTTGATGTCCCATTGTTATAATCCCTATGATAATCGAATGTCTCGCACAACTCTGCACAATGTATTCCATATCCAATTTGTTACAAATGTATTTCTACTATTCATATCTTATTGTAAGCCACACTGAGCCCGCAAAAAGGTGGGAAAATGTGGGATACAAATGCAATAAATAAATAGATAGAAACATGACGGCAGATAAAGGACATATGGCCCATTCAGTCTGCCCATCCACTGTAACCCTTAACTCTTCCTTTTCCTAAGCGAACCCACATGCTTATCCCATGCCTTTTAAAATTCTGACACATCCTTGACTCCACAACCTCCACTGGGAGGCCATTCCATGCCTCCATCGCCCTTTCCGTGAAATAATACTTTCTTAGATTACTCCTGAGCCTATTCCCTCTTAACTTCATCGTATACCCCCTTGTTCCAGAGCTCTCCTTCAGTTGAAAAAGGCTTACTTCCTGTACATAAATGCCCTTGAGATATTTAAACATCTTTATCATGTCTCCTCTCTCCCGCCTCTCTTCCAGCGTATACATATTGAGGTTCATAAGCCTTTCCCTATATTTTTTGTGTTCAAGACCGCTTACTAATTTTGTAGCCGCCCTCTGGACCGACGCCATTCTGTTTATATCTTTTCGTAGGTGTGGTCTCCAGAACTGCACACAGTACTCTAAATAGGGCCTCACCAGAGACTTATACAATGGCACTATCACCTTCTTTTTCCTGTTGGTCATCCCTCTTTTTATGCACCCTAGCATCCTTCTGGCTGTGACCATCACTTTTTCTACCTGTTTGGAAGCTTTAAGGTCATCAGACACAATCGCCCCCAAGTCCCGCTCTTCCTTCGTACACTGAAGCACTTCACCCCATATACTGTACTGTTCCCTCGGATTCTTGGGACCCAAATGCATGACCCTGCATTTTTTGGGATTAAATCTTAGTTGCCAAATATCAGTCCATTCCTCCAGCCTCGCTAGGTCCTTCCCTCATGTCATTCACACCCTCCAGGGTGTCTACCCTGTTGCAGAGTTTGGTATCATCCACAAAGAGACAAACCTTACCAGACAGCCCTTCCGCAATATCGCTCACAAAGATGTTAAAAAGAGCCGGCCCAAGGACCGATCCCTGCGGTACTCCACTGACAACATCCTTTTCTTTAGAGAAAGCTCCATTTACCACTACCCTCTGTCTCCTTCCATTCAGCCAATTTTTAACCTAATCAGTTACTCTAGGTCCCATACCGAGGGCACTCAATTTATCAGTCGCCTGTGCAGAACCATGTTATTTATTACAGGAAGGAAGCTTTACTCAAGAATACACATGGCAGTACTAAAATGCAAGGCATGTGCTTCAACAACATACAAAAAGCAAAGCTAAACCACCACTTAAAAACAAAAGTCAATGTTTCTTTTATTGTAGCAGTCAACATAGGAGCCAACTTTTCAAAATTATTGGGGGTGCTAAACCCAAAGAAAATAATCCCTCCCTGGACACATGCAAGGAACTTTCTTAATATTGGGGGTGCTCAAGCACCCACAGAGTCGGCTCCAATGGCAGTCAACCAGAACAAACAGGCACCAATAAATAACAAGATCTACTCTTGTTGCGACATTTGCTTTGGAGAATGACTGGAATGCTGTTCTTTAATTTTGGGATCTAAAATTAGAATTTTTCCTGACTTGTAAAGAGCAACTCAAAAACGGTGGCAAGTGCTCCTCGCTTTAGGTGTAGGAGTTCAGAAGGTGGGATTTGGGTTTGTTTTGCGATTTCCTTGTACCTGTGTGGTACATTTTGAGGATAAAGTTTATATGTTTTTTGATCAAAAACTACTATTGGATTTTATTATTTCCAAGGAGGAATTGAGGATTCTGACATGATGATGTATTAGATCTTTGCTGGGCTGGCTTAGTGGGTTTGTCTGTATATTTCTTTTATCACTTTATGATGAAGAAGTTATGTTTCCTGTTACTTGATCTCATATTTTTCTTTTAATAGTGGGTGAGTTTTCTTTTTTCCTTTTTATATTGTATTTCCTTTTGAAATCTGTGATATTTCTTTTTGACATGAGCGTTGTGATTGACATTATGTGAAATTTAATAAATATTGAAAGATTAAAAAAAGAAAAAAGAGAGAAGTAAAAGTAGTCTAAGCTACTACTACTACTATTTAACATTTCTAAAGCGCTACCAGGGTTACGCAGTGCTGTACAATCTAACAAAGAAGGACAGTCCCTGCTCAAAGGAGCTTACAATCTAAAGGACAAAAAAGTGCAGTCAATCAAATTGGGGGCAGTCTAGATTTCCTGAAAGGAGCAATAAAAATGGCAACAGATCTTTATGTAAGGAAAGTAAACAAAAGCAAGAGGATAAGGAAAACTATAAGAACATAAGAATACACATACTGGGTCAAACCAATAGTCCATCTAGCCCAGTACCCTGCTTCCAACAGTGGCCAATCCAGGTCACAGATAACTGGCAGAAACCCAATTAATAGTAGTATTCCATACTGCCAATCCCGGGGCAAGCAGTGTCTTATCCCATGTCTGTCTAAATAATATACTATGAACCTTTCCTCCAGGAACTTGTCCAAACCTTTTTTTTAAACCCAGATACATTAACTGCTGTTACCACATCCTCCAGCAATGAGTTCCTGAGCTTAACTGAGTGAAAAAATATTTCCTCTTATTGTTTTAAAAGTATTTCCATGTAATTTCATTGAGTGACCCTTGGTCTTTGTACTTTTTGAATGAAAAATTGATTCACCTTCACCCGCTCCATACCACTCAGGATTTTGTAGACCTCAACCTTAAAGTCCCCCCCCCCCCAGCCATCTCTTTTCCAAGCTGAAGAGTCCTAACTTCTTTAGCCTTTCCTCGTATGAGAGGAGTTCCATCGTCTTGATAATAGGGGCTTGACATCCATGTTTTATTTACTTCCTATTTTTTATTGTTGATTCTATGGTATAACTGTCTATTGTACCAGTTTTATTTATTCTATTTTTTATTGGTGACTATTTGGAATAATTGTCTATTATACCAGTTTTGAAGATATTGTTATTGTTCTCTTTTCTTACCTTACTTCTCTGAAACTCAATAAAGTGTTTTGAATGTAGCCTGAAAGATGCCAGGCTGTATAAAGAGACGCATATCAAGTAGAAGAAAGGAGGTATAAGATGCAGTATTTCTGTACAAGTTGTTGATTAGGCCTCATTTAGAGTATTGTGTTCAATTTGGAGGCCTTATCTTGCTAAGGACATCAAAAGACTTAAGGTGGTTCAGAGGAAGGTGACAAAATGATATGGGGCTTGAGCCACAAGAGGTATGAGAAGAGACTTTGACCTGAATACGTATACCCTAAAGGAAAGGAAGGATAGAGGGGATACGATATACATGTTTAAATACTTACAAGGTATTAATATGTAAACTATTCTTTTTCAGAGACGGGGAAGCAGTAGAGGTTACAAGGCGGGAGACTTAGGAGCAATGTCAGGAAATACTTTTTCACAGAAAGGGTGGTGGATGCCTGGAATGCCCTCCCATGGGAAGTTGTTAAGACAAATATGGTGATGGAATTCAAGAATGCATGGGATAAACACAGAGGATCATTATATAGAAACAGGATGGAATCCAATTAAAGCAAAACTTAAATGGCCTCATAACTGAAATGAGCTTTGACGGTAGCTTTGGAGATTGGGAAGTCCGCCACGCAGACTTCTACGGTTTGGGTCCTGTAAATGACAAAAACAGGATCAAGGCTGGAATGCACTTCGATGACAACTCTAACAGTTGGGAAGTGGATTGGTACTTGGAAGACTTCCATGGTCTGTACCCCAAATTGGCAGGTAGAGGACAGAGATTAATGAAAAAGTGCAGCGTGCCAGATTCAACTTTGGCCACCTGGTTGGGCAGACTGGATGGAGCATGCAGGTCTTTATCTGCTGACATTTACTAAGCTACATTTGGAAGAAAGGACAGAATCATCCGGGTGGAAACTCTGGCCTCTGTAAACTACAGAAATGGATCCCTACAAGAGAGTGCTTGTAGCTCATAAATCCTACACAATGAAGCAATGCCCAGCAGCAGTGAAGATTTAAGAATTAAATCTTTGTTGCTGTCATTAGGAGCTCAAAGGGTGGATGTCCCAATGGTTTAAGCACATCAGCACGAGAAGCCAAGCAAGTCTTCTCCAAACACCCTGAAAACATACTAACGCAGCTCCCTGCACCTTCAGCAATGCAACATTCAAAACCTTTCTGAGACTCTCCTGGAGAAACACTAAAATATGAGCAACTGATGCTGCAAAGGGAGGGGGGGGGGGGAATCCCTCTGAGCACTAAGTTTAAAAAATGTGCCAAACTCGCTCATAAGTCCACATTTCCAGGTTTATTAGTCATTTGCAATCCCCCGCAAAATGGCAGGCCTTCTGGGTGTCTTATAATCTACACAGAAGTAGTAGGAGAAAACATAGAAAAGTAGATAAAAAAGAAATTACAATTTAAAAAAAATAGACGGTAAAAAGGAGAAATACTGCATCTTGCAAATCCTGACCATTCTCCATGTTTCTTATAACCCTATGGGGGTAGTGAAGGGGGTTAGATAGAAAGGAGGTTATTCAAATGCATCATAAAAAAGATTAAAGTTCGACTTGAATTTCTAAACAAATTCTAAAAATAAAAAGAAAGAGCATTCCATAATGTTGGTCCTGTAACACTGAAAATGGTATTCTTAATGAATTCTGAGGTAATTTGGAGATAGCTAGGTACAACTAGGCGGAGATAAACCACTTCCTAACCAAAAGCAAGGCAGATATGACTTCTTCCGAATATCTTCTTCATCTTAGGCCTTATAGGAGGGATCCTTCATAATTACTTCTCCTTGGAACAGGAGATCTCTGCCTTGTGAAAGCTGGAGTGGCTGAAGATGGAATAGGTCTGCAAACCAGGACTTTCTGAGAAGTTCCGAGAGAAGAGGACATTTCTCTGGTAAGTGAACACTATTTTGCTTTGTTCTTTGGGAACTTAAAGATTGATGTTTAAAGGAGGAATTGTAGGTTAGTGATAGGCAAAAATAAAAATATAAAAAGCAAATTTTATCAACTAATCTCCATAGTCTTTTCCACTTAGTTTAAAAACTTTGTACCACAGCATTAACAGATAGAATCTAGCAGGCACTGCAGGGTCTAGTTTAGTCTTCCACCCACCCCTAGGACAACTCTTCATTTATAGTCAGTTATTGTAATTAGGGTAACAAGCAAGGAGTGCTCTTACAGAGTTTTAAATATTTTTCATTACCATCTAAGAAGGAAACACTAAATAATCATACAATATACTATATAAACTAAAAGACACTTTTATATTAGGCTAATATCCTTAATACTGGAGCAAGTTTTAAATTACTGAAAACCTCAAAAATACTAAGATGGAGCCAGCAGTCCAGCAGCGAGAGGGGTGCTATCCAGTCTTTTGCATTGAGTGTCACATGTATGATTATCTCCTAGTTGGTGAGATGTCATATGGGTGTGCCCGATGCAAAAAGCTCCTAGCTCTAAGAGAACGTGTCCGTTCTCTTGAGGCTAGAGTAGCAGACTTGGTGGAGCTGAGGGAGACAGAGAGGTACATAGAGGAGACCTACAGGGATGTTGTAGAGAAGTCCCGCCTCCAGTCTGGTAGCCCCTGTGCTACCTTGGAGGGAGGACTCCTAGAAGGAGAGCATCATCCTGGTGAAGTAGGAAGTACTTCTGTAGCCAGGATCTGCCCACCAGGGGATGTACTATCCTCTTTCACCGAGGATATGTCTCCAAGTGCTGCCCAGGAGGGAAAGGTTAGGACAGCAGTTGTAGTTGGTGATTCGATCATTAGGCATATAGAGAGCCGGGTGGCTGGTGGACGTGAGGATCGCCTGGTGACTTGCCTACCAGGTGTGAAGGTGGCGGACCTCACGCGTCACATAGATAGGATTTTAGATAGTGCTGGGGAGAAGCCAGCTACATGTGAGTACCAATGACATAGGAAAATGTGGGAGAGAGGTTCTGGAAGCCAATTTAGGCTCTTAGGTAGAAAGCTCAAATCCAGATCCTCTAGGGTAGCATTTTCTGAAATGCTAACCCGTATCCACGCGCAGGGCCAAAAGAAGGGCAGAGCTCCGGAGTCTCAATGCGTGGATGAGACAATTGTGCAGGGAGAGGTTTTAGATTTGTTAGGAACTGGGCAACATTCTGGGGAAGGGGGAGCCTATTCGAAAGGATGGGCTCCACCTTAACCAGGGTGGGACCAGGCTGCTGGCATCGGCATTTAAAAAAGGAGATAGAGCAGCTTTTAAACTAGAAACAGGGGGGAAGGCCGACAGTCCCTCAGAAGTGCATGTTTCGGGATAAGGTATCTTTCAAGATATCACCAAACAGGGAAGATTAAGGGTATCCCGTAGTGAGATGCAAAAGGAGACGGTAGTAGATCAGGTGTCCTTAAATAAAAAATAAATCAGACAAAAGATTTGCAAATTATACTGTCAAGTAACTAAGCACGATGTAAACAGGAACAACACACATAGTTTGAAATGTCTATATGCTAATGCCAGGAGCCTTGAAAATAAGATGGGAGAGGTAGAATATATTGCACTAAATGAAAATTAGATATAATAGGCATCTCTGAGACATTTGTGGAAGGAGGATAACCAATGGGACACTGTCATACCAGGGTACAAATTATATCGTAGTGATAGGGTGGATCGAATTGGTGGAGGGGCAGCATTGTATATTAACGAGAGCCTTGAATCAAATAGACTGAAAATTCTGCAGGAAACAAAACACTTCTTGGAATCACTGTGGATTGAAATTCCATGTGTAAAGGGAAACGGATAGTGATAGGAGTGTACTACCATCCGCCTGGCCAGGATGAATAGACCGGATGCAGAAATGTTAAAGGAAATTAGGGAGACAAACAAATTGGGCACACAATAATGGGTGATTTCAATTATCCCATATTGACTGGGTAAATGTAACATCGGGGCACGCTAGGGAGGTAAATTCCTTGATGAAATTAAGGACAGCTTTATGGAGCAGCTGGTAAAGGAGCTGACAAGAGAAGGAAAAATATCTAGACCTAGTCCTTAGTGGAGTGCATGATCTGTGCAGGGAGGTAATGGTGCTGGGGCCGCTTGATAACAGTGATCATAATATGATCGGATTTGATATTAGCCTTGAAGTAAGTATACAAAGGAAACCAAATACGTTAGCGTTTAAACTTAAAAAGGAGACTATGATAAAATGAGAAGAACGGTGAAAAAAACTTACAGGAACAGCTGCAAGGGCAAAAATTTACATCAGGCGTGGATGCTGTTCAAAAAACACCATCCTGGAAGCCCAGGCCAAATATATTCCGCGTATTAAAAAAGGAGGACGGAAGACCAAACGACAGCCAGTATGGTTAAAAAGTGAGGTGAAGGAAGCTATTAGAGCTAAAAGAAAGTCCTTCAGAAAATGGAAGAATGAACCAACTGAAATAATAAGAAACAGCATAAGGAATGTCAAGTCAATGCAAAGTGCTGATAAGGAAGGCTAAGAGGGACTTCGAAAAAAAGATTGCGTTGGAGGCAAAAGCACATAGTAAAAATTTTTGGGGGGTATATTAAAAGCAGGAAGCTGGCAAAAGAATCGGGGTAGACCGCTAGATGACCGAGGAGCAATGGGCGATCAGGGAACGACAAAGCCGTAGCAGACAGATTAAATGAATTCTTTGCTTCTGATCTTCACCAGGGAAGATTTGGGTGGGATAACCGTGCCAGAAGGGTATTCGAAACTGACGAGTCGCAGAAACTTAGATGATTCTCTGTAAACCTGGAGATGTAATGGGGCAGTTCCACAAACTAAAGAGTAGCAAATCTCTGGACCGGATGGTACTCATCCCAGAGTACTGATAGAACTGAAAAATGAGCTTGCGGAGCTATTGTTAGTAATATAAATTTATCCTTAAAATCGAGCATGGTACTGGAAGATTTGAGGGTGATAAATAAAAGTATAAACAAACTATAAAATGATCCTAATAACATTGTGAAATATGAACTGAGAACGATATAATTTAAAGAGGCCTTCAGTGAAAAATTGATACAATGTATCTATATACAAAGTGAGTACAAATATATAAATGTAACAGTATAAAAAAAAATGTACCAATGTATAAAATATATAAAAAAAAGGTAAACTAAGCCAATTCAATGTTATGTATAATATTGAAACGGTTTACCTCTTTGAAGTAAATAAGCAATCAAAACTGTTGCAAGTGGAAATATGAATAGCATTTTAGTCACCACACAAGGAATTACAAATAGAGGTATGGCCCCTCCGAAGGGACACCAACTTGTAGTGGTGGAGAGGCTTCTGTGTTTCAATGACTCAGAGGGCTATGCTGAAGGGTTGCCCATATTAGACAGGCCTCTGAGGAGAAACCAGACAGACAAAGAGTGTCCCAAACTGGGAGAGTGGTAAGATGGTGACCTGAAGTTCGTATGCCCAATGGCCTAGCTGCCCTCTGAAGTTTCGTCTTCTTTACGTAATTTCCTCTCTGCAATTGCAGTTACCTTAACTGAGAGGAAGTTGACAACCGGCCAGCGTTTTGACCCCTGAGCAGCAAGTGCGGGACTGCTGCGTGACGAACTGCCCACAGATGAAAGGGTGGGCGAGTCCTTTGATTAGCACCGGCGAAGGAGTGCCGACGCTCTTGGACCTTAAAAAACAACTCCATCGCTCACGAATTATTCAACCACCATGTCCAAAGGAGTGGAGGAGTGAGTTAGAGGCATATGCTGAAACGGAGGACGTTTACAGCCAGAAACCGAATCGGCGGAACCACCTAAACACCTAGAGAATTAACTTGGAGTTTTGGCTCCCGTGGAGGTTACATTGAATACCATCTGGAAGGCGCTTTGGGACCTAACGGTGGGCAGTAAATAATTTTGTTTCAGATATAATTTTATTAGAGAGTTACATGGACAATTTAACTGAACCTTTGAGAGTGAAAAATTGATATAACAAATGATTCTATATGAGCAAGAAGAGGTTATGATTTTGAAAATGATAATTGACCAGAAACTTTGAAAATAAAATGAATATTATTTTAGATGATTAATATCGAGATTATTGTTTTCCCAGAGTTCCGGGTATGACTCCTAAAGTTTCCTCAGAAATATTTCCTCAATTATTACTTTAAAAGGAGTGAAGCCTGTGAAAACTGGGATTGCTTTAATCAGTGGATTTGAATTAGAGACTTAAGAATATGTATTGTTAATAACTTCTTTTTTTAAAGAGAAAGATGTATCAGATGTATTATTTCTAATTAATATTGGCCAATAAGTATGTTTCCAATGACAGTGAAAATAAATTAGGACTAGTAATATCTGGGATAATCAGGTTAATACCACATTTTTTTTTTGTTTACTGTTTAATTGATTTCCTTGTCGTGTTTCACTCTCCCTATTTAGTGGTCTAAGGAAGAGAATAGAATTACCTGACTGAAATAATTCCTAATATTACTTTCTCTGTGTTTCCGGCAAGTTGTTTATCGTTTGTAAAAATTTAAATGGTTATAAATAAAATATTAAAAAAAAACAAATAGAGGGATGGTATGAGAGGTAAAGATTAAGTAAAGGTGGCATGCAACCTTTACAGGTCTAACAGCTGGAAAACTAGTACATGCATGGTGTTGCTGTGAAACATCCCCACATAACATATGAACAAGTTTGCACAATACCTCAAAGTGACCAAATTTGGGTAGAATCAACGAGATCGCCTCCAAAAGGAAGAACACGTTTTTTTAAAACAGAACTTGATGAAAGTGAAACGTGAGATCAAACAAAGGCTGAAAAAAGTCACTAGTGTATAAATGCTATGATTAAAAAATGTGGTTAAAAGAGTACAGTTTTGGCCGTGAAAACAAATAACTAAGAAAACATTTTTGCAGCTGAAAACATCTACTATAATAAAACTCACCCTCAACGTTCTGAAGACAACGTTCTGAAGTCACTCAGTCACTCCCCGAAGGGTTCATGGATTCATGGTGAAGCCACAACACTGACCATGTCTCTGCCCGCCCTCGCATGACGGACCAATCAGAAAAAACACCCTCAACATTCTGAAACACAAGGACCATCACAACACCGTCCAGGCACATAGGCAACGTAAGACGGACCAATCAGAGGAAACTACGTGACAATAAGGGAGGAGCATTCCCCAGAGAATGGCTCATTATCTGTGCAGCACGGAGAGCACAAACCACCGCTGGAACGAGAGAATATTCCTGCTGTGGGTATGTGCAAAAATAGATCGGGGGGGGGGGGGGGGGGGGAGAATTTTTAAATGCCTAATGCCAGTACTGAAGAGTGCCAGAGGGCCCATAGCAAAGACTTATTTGGGATCGCTTGACATGGAGTCAGAGGAGCCGGAAAACAACTTGCCCGTCACCTCTGGGACGTGGGTGAACAGGACAAGTTGCGGCCCAGCTGGAAGGATTACTCGTGACCCAGCCAGCAGCAAATAGCGACCAAGGAAGGGGGAGGAGTATTTCCTACTCCTTCCCTGCCTAGGAATCGCTGGAGACTGGCTGTCAAACTAACGAAACAACCGCACACCGACGCACCACCTCCATCATTCAAAGGCATCCACTCTTCTTCAACAGAAATGCAAACTAATAATACAAAACAAAGAATACCCGTTTTCTCACGCAGCTACAGGTAATCCCACCCCCTTCCTCTTCCCCTTTTGCCAAAGCGGCGTGCCCAACATCCCAGCCTCAGGCAAGCCGTTCTCCCACCTCGGGGATCCCCGAGCACCCGGAAAAAGACGGCGCAGCTTCCCGCAGCGCATGTTCCAGCATTCCCCTGCAGCCGGCCTGAAATGGACCGAACATACCGGATCACCACCCAATGGCCCGAGACCGTGCTCCTCTCCCTTCCGCCAACTTAAAACAACCATCCCCGTCCTCAGGCAAGCCGTCTCCCACCTCCAGGATGCCCAGAACCCCAGCCCAACGGAAAAGACGGCGTTACTTCCCACAGCACATTTCTCTTCCAGTGTTCCCCTACAGCAGCCCTGAAACGGCCAAAAAATACCGACAGACCAAGAACGTGCTCCTCTCCCTTCCGCCCATCTAAAACAACACTGCTGCCTCAGCACAACACAAAAAAAAAAAACCCGGAAAAAACAATCCACTACTCAGCAAAGGCTGACCCCCTAAACCACATTTACATTTCATCAACAGAAAGACCCCCCTCCACAAACCTCCTTGACAGACAAAACCACACACACACAATACAACAGACACACTCCCTCAAAGCCACAACCAATCCATCCCACTTTGCCAGCATAGCACAGCACATCCCGCAACCCCCAAGCAAAAAACAAAACAAAAAAGACACACATCAACAACCTGCACACACCGCACCTCACACACACACACAAAATAACTCTGACACATACACACACACAAAAAAAACCACATGCTAGTGCCCGTTTCATTGGTTTCGGAAACGGGCCTTTTTACTAGTTATAATAAAGAGTTGAATTCAATGCAGATATCCTGAAAACTCCGACTGGCTGGGTGTGCCTTAAGGATTTTGAAGCTTGATTACCGAAATATCTCTTACACTGATCTTCCACTTTTTCTGAAAAAAAAAAACTGCAAATAGTACAAAATACTGTTCAGATTCTTGCAGGCACCCGTCGATTTGACCATGTATCACCATGGTGAAACATCATCACTGGCTTGCAGTGGAGTAGCTTAGTGGTTAGTGCAGTGGACTTTGATCCTGGTGAACTGAGTTCAATTCCACTGCAGCTCCATGTGACTCTGGGCAAGTCACTTAACCCTCCATTGCCCCTGGTACAAAATAAGTACCTGAATATATGTAAACCGCTTTGAATGTAGTTGCAAAAACCTCAGAAAGGCAGTATATCAAGTCCCATTTCCCTTTACAAAGTCCTGACAATTATTCATAAGGTCCTCCATAGAGGTACCCCTTCCTATCTGGCGTCTTTCATTGTACCCTATAAATCGCTATAACAAGCAAGTATAACATACCCCTATATAAATAATCAATCTTGTTGATGGAGGAAAAGACTTCATATGCTCAGCTCTCAATTGCATAATTTCCAATGTAAAGCTGGGCAAGCTTTCTCATAAGTCTTAAAAACCTCCCTTTATTATACAAGTTTTAATGATTGTTATCTTTTTTCTTTCAGTATTAAACATCATTTTTTTTTTTTTCAGGAACTTGATAACTTGAAGACACTTATTTTAGTAAGGTAAGGCTTCTTTCGGTTTGCTAAGTATTCTCCTTAATTTCCTCTTGTTTTTTTTTTTTTGTATGACTCTTATTTTCTCTCAGAAATCACACCCTCCTCGATCTTCTGGATCACAGTTATCCAACCGGCCCAGGAGTTTCTGACCGGAACAGTCCAGGCATGCATGCCTAATTGCCTGCTGGTGACATGGAAATACTGAAATGCTGAAGCTACAATGCTTTTATAATGCAGAGCGCACAGTGCTGTATTCTCTGCCTTCACTGCTGGTCAATGAGTACAACCCACAGGTACTGGAGTGGTCTGGTGAGGACACTATGGAATTCTGTTTTTAACCATTGATTCTTCCATTTTGTGTGACATCGTTATCAAATTCACTGTTTCCAGCTTCCCAGATCACCCTGGAGTATTTTTACAGTAAAAATTAGTGTTACATTAGCTACCCTCCAGTCCCCAGCTGCAGTTGTTGATTTTAATTACGTTATTAAACATATCTGTAATTTCATATTTGAATTCTTTTAGAATTCTGGAGTGAATACCATCGCAATACACCCTCCAGTGATTGTGCTGGACAAGGAGAAGTCCACAGGAAATCGGAGAGTTGAAGGGAGGGAAGAAGTAAATTCACGGGCACCAGGGACAGGGATCTGAAGACCTTCAGATATGACTCTGCAGACTCAAGCCACCTGCAAAGCTCAACTGGGGCCAGTTGACCAACTGAACCAGGAGCAAAGCACTCAGAACCAGAAGCTGAAAAATGTGTCCATCCACCTGCTTGGAGACAGAAAATACTGAGGAGCTGGACTGGAATCCAAGAGAGAGATGTCTCAGCTCAGTTTTAAGTTCTCCATCTCCACCTGCTGGTTGATGGACACAATTATCCCCACAGGTTCTGGAACAGTGGGAAGCTACGTGATGGAATAGCCTTTTATAAAACTGCTTGGACTATATGAGTGTAAACTTATACACATAAAGTATATGCGCAAAAGTTTACCCAATGTGAGCCAGGGGTGAGGTTTGGAAGGGGTTACTGTTTATGAACATACTTCATAAAATAAGCTGTACTTAATTGTAGGTGTAGGTGTTTGCGTGTACCTTCTATGTGCATGTTTTCCCTTTGAAAACTGTTCGGTGGGTAGTTATGTCGGTAAATGGACATAGACCTGTGTTCACTAAGTGCTCTTCTGCACCTCCCCCCTGAGAGAGACAGGGAATACTGTAACTAGTTTCCTAACTCCTAATAAATAGTCAGAAATACGTTTCTCTGTTATGCGACCTTGCTTTCATTCTTATGATTGATTTTCTCTTACATGTGGTGGTGGGGTTTAAGAAAACTCAGACTTAAAGTTTAAAACTAACACTGCACAAGGGGTTTGCTGAATGAAAACATATCTGTAACTTTGCTTTTATGCTGACACCATAAAAAAAAAGAAGACGTTTTTTAATAGTGAAGTGGGAGTGTGAAGCCATATTCCATCGCTGCCTGTGAGCATCATTTGTAACAGGCTTCTCAGAAGAAGTGCCTTATACAGTGTATTCAGCAGCTGTACAGACACTGCAAGGAAGCATGGAAAGACCCACATTTGCAGGTATATATGTGCAAACAGACTTCTCTCATTTGTGTATACAAGGCACAGCTTCTAATTTTGAAGGTCGGATCTGTGATAATATATGTATCATAATGATGCACCTGTATAATGTATATAAGAGAAATCCCCAGAACAGATGGGATTGGTGGGCAGGCAGGCGAGGGAGCAGATACCAGAGACATACTATTATCAAGTACAAAGAGGCACTGCTGATAATACAAAGGCAGGGACAGACCTATCCCATGAATATGTCCGTCTCAGGGCACCACTGTATTACTGAAGAGCGAGGACTCTGTAGCATTCCAGTGCAGAACATACACGCAACATAAATTATATAAACACAATAACAATCCACTAGACTTATCAACTCCTGTATACTAGCACCATCAATCTCAAATGGACGGCGTCTTTCCAATAGAAGTTAGAAAAGCACAGGAGGAGGGGATCCAATGCCCTTGCAGGGGTCTGTGAACTTATCGTTCTTGTGCAATGCCATTACTAAGCTTTGAATCATGATATTTTTACAGTAACTTGACTGTTCACTTCTCTTTACATAATACTTTTTGTACATTCAAGAGCCATGGCCCATAGGGTGTGCACTCCAAGAGCTCTATTTTGGCACATCTCTTTTCTTCATTTGAAGTAAAAATAAATCTCAAGTTCTGCGGTGCTGTATATGACTTCCAATAGCAGGCTTCTAGCTATTCATGGTCCTCTGTTGCCTTTAGCAGAACATCAGAATCCAGGCAGCGACTATGTGCAAATGCCCTGCAGCTCTGGTTCCAGCTGCTGTTGTGTTTCTTGCTTGTTCATAGTGTCAGTTCTCAGATCCCATTGGTGAGGTCAGTGATCACGCCACTCTTTACCAGTTTGCGCAGGAACTCCTTCTCTCGCTGAATGTTGTGTCCAGGACTGAAAGAGGAAATAAGAAGAAACGGATACTGAGAAATCTGTGGATGGATGGATGGGTGAAGATGATCTGTCAGGTACCACTGGGGAATACTCGATGTAGCTAGCACTAGACAGCACTAACCTAGGTCTTCTGTGAATCCTCTGAACTAGACATTGATGTGGAGTTTGCCTACTGTTGCAGAATTCCCAATTTAACATTTTCATTGAAAAGTACCCTATTTTACTATTAAGAACTGAAATTAAGGAAAAGCGAATGCTACATACCTGTAGAAGGTATTCTCCGAGGACAGCAGGCTGATTGTTCTCACTGATGGGTGACGTCCACGGCAGCCCCTCCAATCAGAACACTTTCTAGCAAAGTCCTTTGCTAGTCCTTGCGCGCCGATGCG